>NC_056737.1:597235392-597332892 GCF_019279795.1 Protopterus annectens
AGAGAACAGAAAAAGTCCAGCAACACAGAAATAAGTGAATAAATAGGAGATTGCAAAGCATCAATCACATTTATGAAATATGGCTTTGCAAGAAAAAGTGACTGAAAAAAAAATTTGTTGACTTTGCTAAACCTGTGGGTGGACTGTAAAAAATATACCTCACTTCATGTAATTAGTGTTTAGAAAGATGCTTAAAACTGAGCAAGTAATTGTAAAACAATTTTCGCTCTTAGTATTTGTACAAAACATTTCATGATATAAGCTGTATGTTATATAAAGAAAAGCAGTTTGGTGTAATGTGTAGTCATGGATATGTTGAAAGTGGGGAGACTTTTTTTCAGTGACTGTTTAACTGTAAAAGATATTACAGCATTAAAGTAAACAAGTACTTTTTAGTTAAAAAAAAATAAAGTCTTTACAGTATAAAGAGGAGAGACTTGACAAAAGCAAGTTTAGTGTTAATATGCTGTGACCTCAGGCTGCTGGGAAGAAGGTGAAATGCAAAAGTACACTGATTACATTTTATGTAGAATTAAGATGCTTTTGCATATTTTCCAAGGGTGAATGTCAACATTAATGCCCTAGGGTTAAGCTATAAACAATTCTGTTTGTAAGCAAGTAGGCTTTAAAATAAGGAAATTATGAAAGCCATGAAAAAATGCTAAATTTCTTAGATATGGAAAGATATTAGCTTGTCTTTTTTCCCACTAGCAAATGTTCAGTAGGAGTAAAGAAATCTGCAGCTGAAGGGAGATGCATTCTCTTGTGAGTGAAATTTACAACGATTAATTACTGATTATTTTCCCAAGGAGGCAAGCTATTGTCAGGTCCAAGCAATTAATCTAGAAAGTTCTGAACATTCTTTGTGGAGGGAAATGCAAAATGTAAAGGTACAATGGTAAGCAGTTCAGTTAAAAATAAAGTTTGAAATTATGGTAAGTGAATAACATTTAGTAGCCTCCCTAGCTGCTTTAATATTTTAATGCATTTAATAGAACAGTATACAATTTAGTTTTATTTAAAGAAAGCCAGTGTACATTTTCTTAGGACTAAAAGTTAAAGTCTTCCGAAAGCATACAAGCTATTTTTCACATGGGGGTGGGGGGTGTAGGTAAGAAAACTACACACAGCATTTAGTGTAAATTGGGAACACAGACTGTAGCATTTACTTTACCATGGATAACCTTAAGTTTAGGTTAGTTAATGCCTGTGGGTGTAGCTGTTAACATAAGGCAATTGTTCCTCTTTGGGAGGTTAAACTTCAGTTTTTGAAGATGTACATAGTTTTGTGAATTTGTTCTAAGTTAATATGGAACTGAAATGTACTCAAAATGTATTTTTTGTTTGAGGGTTTTCATTAAAATAAAAAGTCTTGAAAAACATGACATAGGTTCAAATGGAAAAGAAAAGAAGCAACCGTATAAAAATCAGACTGCCAAATATTAGTGTAACACAAAAGTTGGAAATATATATTCTAAAAACTGTCATGAATAATAGGTGGAAAAAAACAACTATTTAACATAATGGCTGTACTATACATATTATACTGGAACATAAACAGCCTTACAACTATAGACAAAAAGGAAAACATATTGAATTAAACTAAAAAAATGCAGGTGCAATAGCAATGCTGCTTGAGTCACATTTGAAAGGACATAAGCATGTTAATTTAACAAAAAAAAGGACTTCAGAGTGGATATTCAGCTGAATATCATACACAAAGGAAAATGGAAGTAATAACTGGTAGAGGGGGCCCAATAACAATAGAAGAGGAAAGAAAAAGACAACAATGGTCGATTTTTGGCAGTAAGTAGCTAATGGCAAGGGAGGAGGATTACACTGGCATGAATTTATACTCAGCCAAAAACTATTACGGTATTATTATATATATATATATATATATATATATATATATATATATATATATATAATATTACTTGTAAAAAGGGACTGGCACTTGATTTGCAATACTGACAATGTATCAGGGGAAAAATAGCAAAGAAAGATTTCTTAAGAAATTTATGAAAATATTTAATAAAGAAAATGTGAATTCAGTATTAAGAAGTTGGACAGAACTTGCATATTATTCCCCAGGGTACAATAACCGGCTGGAGTAGATAGAAATTTGCATTTAATTAATAGATATGACACATCCAATAACAATTTCAGATCATGCACCAATAAAAATGTAGAGTAATGAAGTAAAAATGAGACACTGGAGGTTTCCCACCTACCTGTTAAAAGACAGGAATTTAAGGAATGGGTAGTGAAAATTATTTCTCTCTTCTGTAATAACCTCTGAATATCTTCAAAAATTATAGTTAGTGAGTGGGTTAAAATGAAAACAGAGTTTAAAAACAGGCTAGAAATGAAAGAGAAAGAGATACGGTTAAGAAGTATTAGAAATTACTTAGAGGGGCTGAAAATGGTATTTCAAAATAATAGCAATCTCACAGAACAAGAAGAGGTGCAAATGCAGAGTCCTAAAGAGAACATAAGGGAGTATATGGATAATAGGGTCTATAGTACAAAGATGAAACATCAAAAGAGTGAATGCTTTTACATCAACCACAAATAATCGCAGCTGCAAAAAGTACAGTTTTGTACCTACCATAAATGTAGATGTTCGAAGATCCACATTGCTGCAGTCCTTACACTTGGGTAGTCCGCTGTCCTCGGTCGGCCCGAATATCAAAGTATAAGGCTGACGTCGGTCAAGGCGCATTTGACTGACATCAGGACGTCAGGGTACAAATGCGCATGACCGACGTCATATCCTCAGTCTTTTCTTGCCCCCAGATGTCAGAAGACCCTAAACATAAAGGTCAAAACCAAAAGACAGCAAACAACCAACCAACCACCCTTGCACTAAGTATATGTACAATATATACAATATATACAACCCAACCCACACAACCACCTCTAACTACAGAGGGGAAGGAGGGAGGGTAAGTTGGACTGCAGCAATGTGGATCTTCGAACATCTACATTTATGGTAGGTACAAAACTGTACTATGTTCTTCATCTCACATTGCTGCAGTCCTTACACTTGGGTAGAATCCCAAAGCAGAGGTAAGGGAGGATGGCCAAATTACAAGGAAGCAGGAGCTGCCAAAATGCCCTGCAAAACAGCAGTGGCAAAACCAGCCCTGGATTTAGAGTAAAGTGGCAGGTGATAATGCCTAGAGAAAGTGTGCACTGAACTCCAAGTAGCTGCCTCCAAAATATCCTTGGTTGCCTCTCCCCTCAAAAGGCTGTCGGTGGCAGTAGCCCTAGTGGAATGAGGCCTAATCCCAGCTGGAATCTCCTTGCCATGATGGGAATAACAGAAAACAATGCAAAACCCAATCCACTTAGAAATAGTTTGTTTTGACACAGGCTTGCCCTGAGAACTCAAAGCAAAAAGAAACAAACAACTGCTGAGACTGCCTGAACCCTTTAGTTCTGTCCAAATAATATCGCAACTGCCTGTGTACATCTAAAGTGTACAAAATCTTTTCCCCTTTATTTTGGGGATTTGCATAAAAAGTAGGCAAATGAATAGTTTGGTTTAAAGCCACACTAGAAACCACCTTAGGCATAAAGGAAGGATTAGTACTAAAGATACCCTATCCTTATGGAAAATCAAGAAAGGCTCAACCGCCATAAGGGCCTGTAATTCAGAAACCCTTCTTGCAGAGGTAATGGCCAACAAAAAGGCAGTCTTCCATGATAAATATTTCAACTCAGAAGTAGCTACAGGCTCAAAAGGTTGTAGAGTGAATTTCTCCAACACAAAATTGAGATCCCAAGCAGGAGTAGGAGCTCTTCGTGGGGGTCTTATATTCTTTGCCCCTCTAAGAAATTGCTTGAACAAAGGATGAGAAAACAATGGAGGGTCACATTCATAGTGAGCTGAAATTGCTGCAGCATGAACCTTAATAGAAGAGAAGGACAAACCTTTGTCCAGTAACTCAGTAAGATATTGAAGAGCCACACTTAAATTAGGCTCAGAAACATCAAAATCCTTTGCTGCACTCCAAAATAAAAATCTCTTCCATTTATCTGCGTACACTTTCCTTGTACTAGGCCTTCTAGCTTCCAAAATCACATTCAAAACTTGTTGAGGAAGTTGAGACCCTCTATGGTTCAAAACAGAATATGCCAGGCTGTTAGGTGAAGAGAGTGAAGTTTGACATTGAGCAAATGGCTGTCCTCCTGTGACAACAGGTGTGGAATCAAGGCAAAGGCCATGGAGGCTTCCGTACTAGACTTCTCAGTAATGGGTACCAGTGCTGTCGAGGCCAATCTGGAGCTATCAAAATCATCCTTGGCTTGTCCTGTCTGACCTTTAGAAGTACCTTTGGGAGGAGAGGCAGAGGTGGAAAGGCATACACATGAAGATTGCTCCAATTGAAAGAAAGAGCATCCACTTTCCAAGCTGTGGGATGAAACCTTTTGTGCAAAACTTTGGCAGCTGATGGTTTAGTGGAGAAGCGAACAGATCTATGTCTGGAGTTCCCCATGACACTGTCAATTTCTGAAATACATGAGGATCCAATTTCCACTGTGGGGATCCATAATTCGTCTGCTCAACACATCTGCTAAGG
This sequence comes from Protopterus annectens, assembly GCF_019279795.1. Lineage (NCBI taxonomy): Eukaryota > Metazoa > Chordata > Ceratodontiformes > Protopteridae > Protopterus > Protopterus annectens. The sequence goes on from NC_056737.1 coordinate 597,239,982, forward strand.
AGTTCTGTGCTCCTGGCAGAAACCTTGCCTGAAGATTGAGCTGTAAACTGAGAGCAGTCTCCCACAAAATCATTGCTTGCCTGCATAGAGGATAAGAATGTGTTCCCCCTTGCTTGTTGATGTACCACATGACAGTTGTGTTGTCTGTTAGAATCAACACCTGCCCTGGAAGAAGTAAATCCTTGAAAGCTATCAATGAAACTGGACTGCTAACATCTCCTTCAGGTTGATATGTAGATGTTGTAGTCTGGCAGGCCACTTGTCTTGTATCCACTTTCCATTTAGATGAGCTCCCCAAGCTTTGTCTGAGGCATCTGTCGTTAAAATCTGACTCGCCTCTGGCCGGGTCACAGAGAGTCCCTTGTTTAGGTGACATTCCTGAGCCCACCACAAAAATTCCTTTTGAATGCAAGGTATTATTTGAATGACAGTGTCCAGATCCTGGCAGTGCTGTGTCCATACATTTTGAGATACCATTGCAGCTTCCTCATATGCAGTTTGGCATTGGGAAGCACCAGAATACAAGATGCCATGAACCCTAAGGCTTGAAGGACTGTCCTTGCAGTCAGCCCGGACTGATGAGATAGTTGATGGAAGTAAAGGGAAAGACTCTTTTGTTTGTCCGGGGTTAAAAAGGCCATCTGGGATGCTGTATTCAGTCTTACACCCAGAAAGCACATGTCTTGAGAGGGTACTAGACTGGACTTTATTTCGTTCACAGAATACCCCAGGCATCTTAGCACTGCTATCACATATTCCAAATGATGAAGAAGCTCTTCCCTTCCTTGAGCCAGAATCAGGCAGTCGTCCAAATAAGGATAGATCTGTATTCCTTTTAGCCTGAAGAAAGCTATCACTGGAGCCAGAACTTTCGTGAACACTCTGGGCGCAGTAGATAAGCCAAAGGGCAATGCAGAGAACTGATAGTGCGAAGTCCCAGCTCGAAAACGCAGATACTTCCTGCAACTTAGTCTGATAGGAACATGAAGGTAAGCCTCCTTGAGATCCAAAGTTACCATCCAATGATCTTTGCCCAGCAGAGGTAAAAGCTGTTGCAACGTCAACATTTTGAACTTGGAAATGTCCAGATAAGTGTTGAGGATAGATAAATCCAAAATTGGTCTCCACGTGTTCCCCTTCTTTGGTACTAGGAACAGGCGAGAATAAAATCCTAGGCCCACTTCTGGCATAGGGACTGGCTGTATGGCCCCTAGTTGAAGTAACAGAGAAATCTGCTTGTGAGCCTCTATTCTTTGTTGAGGAGGAACGTCTGGCATGCCTCTGAAAGGAGGCAAGGTATGGAAATAAAACCTGTAACCTTGGTGTATGATATCCAATACCCATCTGTCTTGGGTAATTAAACTCCAATTTTCTTTGAAAAGTGCCAACCTTCCTCCCAAAGGTGCTGCCAGACGAGAAGGCTCTGGCAGCTGAAAAGGTAGGTCATTGGGTCTGTTTACAAAAGGACTGACCCCTACCCTCACCTGAAGACTGTGCAGGAGAACTCCCTGTTCTAGGCCTGAAAGAACCCTGAGCTCTGCCCCTACCACGTCTAGATCTACCCCTAGACTGGGAATCATAAGAAGGATACATCCACCCTTTAGCAGGCCAATTCCTACTAAACTTTGGAGGCTGAACCTGCAAAAAATCTTTAACAGTCTGCATAGACTTAGCCTTGTCTTCCATTTTCTTTAAAACTGCCTCAACAGGAGAACCAAACAACACATCAGATTGTAAAGGAGCATCTAAAATCCTTGTTTTAACATGGTCAGATAAATTTTGATCCCTCAGCCAGGCGTGCCTGCGAAGAACTGACCCAGTGGCAGCCACCCTAGACGAGGCCTGTACAGCATCAAAACCACATTGCAAAGAATGCTTACCCACCTGTTCAGAAACATGGACTAAATCTTGTAACTCTCTACAATCAATACCTTCCGCCAGAGCATCAACCTTAGACTTCAACTGTGAAAGGAGATAGTTTTGGTATTTTAACATGTGAAACTGGCAATTCAAAGCCCTCATAGCTAGAGTGGAAGAAGTATAAACTTTCTTTCCCCATCTATCCAAGGCCCTGGCTTCTTTATCTGCAGGAACCGGATTCTTGACAACAGAAGCCTTAACACCTTTAGGCCCCTGGCTAACAGTTTCTGGGTCCGCCCTCGGACTCTTAAAAAGATACTTATGAACTTCAGGCACCCTGTAATACCTATCCGGTTTAACAGGAGCAGGAGGCAAAGAATCAGGATTAAGAGAAGCCTCTGTAAAAACATCTTCCACTACATCTAAAACAGGAGGTATAGCCAAAGGCCTATGTTGGGGTAGAAACAAAAATTCCCTAAGCCTTTTCCTGGAATCACAGAAGTCTTGACCTTCCCACTTAAAATGCTCCCTCATGGAATGAAGAGTTTCTGAAAAAGAAAAGTCCTCAGGAGGAGAAGCAGAAGGAGTAGAATCACCCACATCCGAATCAGAATAAGGAGAGTACTCCTGCAAGTCTTCAGCCGAAGACTCTGAAACATCCGAAGCCTGCTCAAAACTCCCTAGCTCAGGCTCCACCCTAGGTCTCTTATCAGGAGGGGGCAAAGAACCCCTAATCAGAGTAATCAAATCTTCTGCCATTTTAAGCATATGCTTCTTGGGCACAGTTCCAGAAGAACTAGGGGTGACACCAACTGAAGCTAAACCTGGCCTGCCTCTAGGAGAAGCCTTGGAAACAGAAGGAGAGGGCCTAACCACCCTAGGCAGGGAGGGGAGTATAGTAACCTGAGAAGCTCCATCACCCTGGCCTGCCTCCTGAGAGGCCACATCCTGCAAAAACAAGGTCTCTCCCTGGGATCCCAAAGATGGAACCACCGGCTCCACCGACACCTCTAAAGAACCGGCGTCCGGTACGGACGGTTCTTCTAGCCTAGGCTTCACTGCTTTGTCCTTGCGCTTCTTCGAAGAAGCGTCGGAGCATCCGACGGCATTCTGTAATTGCACCGCTTCCCAAAGACTAACCTGGCACAATCTAATCTCCTCTTTATAGTGCGCTTATTAAATCTAGCACAAGAGCGACACCCAACAACGTCGTGCTCAGGCCCTAAACAAGGAATACACAAAGTATGATAGTCTCTATGCGTATCTGTTTCCCACAAGAAATACAATTATTCACTTTTTCTGACATCCGTAAACCACTGAGGCAAGAAAAACTAAAATATTCCCAACGGGTACTTAGCCAACTTTGACTCGGTCTGAAACTCCGAAAACGAAAAATTTCAGAACGCCAACCGGCACTTGCAATACTGCTTCTGCATCGGACCATGCGGCAAAAAAGACTGAGGATATGACGTCGGTCATGCGCATTTGTACCCTGATGTCCTGATGTCAGTCAAATGCGCCTTGACCGAAGTCAGCCTTATACTTTGATATTCGGGCCGGCCGAGGACAGCGGACTACCCAAGTGTAAGGACTGCAGCAATGTGAGATGAAGAACATCCTCAAATGGCCACAACAATTTTTTTCCCCAAGAAAATAAAATCACTGGGCCATTGTCAGAGCTTTGACATTTCCTCCACTGTAGTGGGATCTCAGAGTTGGCATATTTAAGTAGGGAGGTGTGGGGGGCACAGCCCCCATCAGTGGGTGTGGCGGCAAAGCCCCCCCACTTTATTTTATGTTTAGAGTTTTTTTGTTGTTGTTGGCCCAGCGATTTTTTTTCAAGGTTTTGCAGCTTCGATTATTTGCGGTCAATGTAACAGCATTCACTCTTTTCACGTTTCACCTTTATAATACAGACTCTGATGATATATGCATGAGTTTAGAAAGATTGTTGTTAAGAAGGTGGTATTTGATAATAACTTCAGAGCACAAAACAATTAGCACAACAATTTAGGTAGCAGTGAGTACAAAAGGTTGTTAGCAAACTTAGGGAGCCTATAACATGAAAAATAACCAGAGATCCTGTAGAGGTTTTCAGAGACATTTTATGAAAATTTGTATACAGCACAGAAATGTGAAAATCAAAAAAGGACATAAATGGAAATATTTATGGAAGACTTAATTATACCAAGGCTAGAGGTAGACTAGGCTCAACAATTAGTTAAAATAGGAGCTGATGAGATAAAAACGGTGTTGTATAATCAATCTTCATGAAAGTCTCAAGGAAAAGATCATCCTCCTGTAGAAGTTAGGAAGTGGAAAGATCTGGAAGGCTTTGTTTAACAGTATTTTAAAAGGAGGGGATGCACCAACATCTTGGAAGAAAGCTGTGGTAGCTGTGTGACATCTCTCCTCTGGGCCAGTGATCAAGGAGTCTCGATCTTCACCACAGACACAATGGTGAGGAACGTTCACTTGGAACAAAAATAGATATACTCAGTATATTCAGATGCAGCCCTCTGCACCATGTACAATTTCTCGTAACAGCACACAGGAACACACTCAGTTCAGGGGCTGGGTTTCCCTCTCTCTCCAGGCCCCCAATAAGACTCCTCACTGGCTCAGCTGTAAAGCCGAGTCCTCAGCAGAGTTTTCCAAGCCAAGTCCTCCACCACCCTCTTTGTGAAACCAGTGCTCTGTGTCCCTGCTCCAAGTAGCTGACACACACACTCTTGAGATTTGATTTTCACACACACACACACACACACACACACACACACACACACACACACACACACACACACACACACACACACACCTGGGAAAGGCTGCTACAGATTTACTAGCTCTGCTACCTTTGCCCAGACTATAAGGTAGTTATACTGCCACCAACCAACCACTCTAAGGCTCTTACAAGAGTACCCAATTATACTGAGTAAAATGAATATTAATACAAATGGTAGGGTTTGACCAATGCAACAAGGCTTTCAGGAGTGGCCACAGCGTCACTAGTACTCTCAAAGATTTAAATATTTTCTAAAAGACCAGCCATAATGAAAAGTTTAAATATATTTAATAATACATAATAAAAAGAACATGAAGATACTGAATATCTATTTACAATAAACACCAGAATTTCAATTATACGAACTATTAAAAATAACACAGATGGATAGATTCACCGAGATACAGAAGAATGGTACTTATCTAATCTGGCTATTTTTTCCTGACTGATCTAAAATAATTACTATTCCCCGTTTACTAAACAAAGCAAGGCAAGATAACGTGGGTTCAGTGGTCTTCCTTCTTTGCCAGGTTTCAAAAACTGACTGCCCTGAGACTCTCTCTCATCTAATATTAAAACATCACTTCAGTGCTGTATTATGGAATGATATCACGGAATGATATCACATTCATCTGGTTATCTGATTCTCATTCTCACTATCCCCATTACTAGAAACTGAGCCAAAATCTAGCACTTATGTGTCAACACACACAAAGACCTTTGTCAACTTTTGTTATAGCAATGGAAGCTATAAAACCATTTCAAAACTTCCAACCTCCCAGGGCAGCGATTAGTTCATCCCACAATACAGTAGAATTCCTAGTCCTGGTTTTCGCAGACATTTCATCTCTGGCTGCAGTCAAAACTGTATGATTCAATCGTTATGGCCTAAACCAAGTAATTTAATTTCAGACTATTTTTCAAAGTTAGCTGGACTGAGATTAACCTCTTCTCTTCCAGAATCCTCTGTTAGAATATATTAACTTCAACAGTTACAATACAGTCTGACATACAGGTGTATTTCTTTTCTGTCCAGCAGGACCCACTGTTGGTACATTTTTAACACAAGCAGCTTTACAAATACACTGTCCATACAAGCACCTATACAAATCATTTGATATACAAATTACATGTCATTTTTTACAGAACTCCAGCTAGCTATGCTGGCATGTGTTAAACATTCACTGTTCTACTTCTCCTGGCATAACTGACAATACCTCACATCATCACAGCCTGCATTACCCAAGGACTGTAAAGACCCATAAGACTCAGCTTCATACAGACACATTTTAAACCACAATTATAAAGTGTTTATGTCAATACTAGCTAAAAGAACAGCAAGGTTGTTGTCGAAATTGACAGCTACATATCAATGTAGTTTTGAGGAGGGAGGCAAACATCTGACATTAATAGAACAATTATGATTCAAAAGGAAGCAGAATCTAAGAAAATACTACTGTTGTTGGTGGGTCTTGATGGAGACAAAGCATTCAACAGAGCAAGCTGGGATTTTAGGAGTAGGACAATGGAAGCATTTCCATTCCCTGATAGAATAATAAGGTTAATGAGGAAGACAAATGAAGGATCAGAGGCAAGAATTAGTGTGTGATGATAAAGTTGTGTCTGAAACCAGGCAGGGTGTCCTCTTTCCCCCTTTGTTATTTACTTTATATTTGAAGCTACTGGCAAAGAAAATAAGGGACTCAGAAATGCAAGGTTATAAATGATATGATAATCAAAAAAAATTGCAGATGATATTATTTTGTACCTGAAAATCCAGAAAATGAACATTTTAGATAGTTTCAAGTGTTTTGGGATATAAAATTATGTACCCAAACTGGTTCAGTAATTTCCATATTTATGGGGACATGATAAGATGAAGTACTTGGGAATATGGATTAAAAAGGCTTCTGTTATGGCAGCTAAGGATATGTGGGAAGAGACTAAAACGAACGGTATGTACCCACCATAATAGTAGATCTGTGTTGTCTCTTTCCATCCTTCCTCACGTATGGGTCTTAGATCTGTATTGCATCTGACTTCAGACACTTTCAAGCTTTTAGATCTGGTGGTCAGGTTTTTCTCCTTACCCCTACTTCCTTGTGTTACATGAAAATACCTCAGACTGAGTTAGCCCTTAGAAAAAAGGGAAGGATATGATGTCCAAGATACACGCAAGGAAGAGAAAACATGTCTTGATAAGTAACCTATAGCATCAAAGGCTAGGTCAGTCAAAGAAAACCAAGAACAACAAAAACAAATGCTATCAAGCACATGGAAGGGGGGTAGGTGGGTGGGGATTTTAGGAAGAACAGAGAGAGACAACACAGATCTAGTGTAATGATGAATACATAACTTCTGCATCTGATGCTGTCCTTCCTGTCCATTTCTCAAAGTCTGGAACAGAGTCCCCAGCTACAGTGCTAGAGCACAGCGAAACAGAGAGAGGCTTCTTGATGTGAAATAAATATGCGAACCAGGTGGCAGTAGCACAAATGTCATCAGGAGGTAATCTGGAAAAGAATGGTGTCGATCAAATGACTGATCTACTAGAACAGGCTTTTGAGGGAACAGGTAGGATAGTCCCATCTGCTTATAAACATTGGAAATACATTCACGCAACCAATGGGAGAATGTAACCTTGGATACTCCTTTTACCAATTTATCTGGGGAGCCAGAAAGAAGCAATTGATCAGTTTTTCTGAAAACTCTAGTCTGGTGTACAAAGAATCTTGATGGTGAACATCAAGCAAATGTAATGTGTATTCACTCTTGTCTGACAAATTTGGGAAAAATGTGGGAAGCTTTACAGACTATTTTTTTAAAGATTCAGAAGCCACCTTTGTAAGAAAAGAAGGAATCGTTCTCAACTCACTCTGTGAAAAAAAAAACAGTTAAGGGGGTTAAGAAGACAGGGCATGGAGCTAAAAAATCCTTCTAGCATAAGTAGCACTAACTGAGAAGAGTTTTTTCCATGATAAAAAGTTTAAATCAGCCTTGGCAGACAGTTTGAAGGGAGGACTAGTTAGGGCTTGTAGTAAAATAGTAATATCTCAAGGACGAGTTGGGTCCTCCAAGTGGAGATTGAAACAGAAAAATTCCTCTAAGAAATGCTTTAGATAATCTTAAAAATGCAACAGGCATGTGATTGTCACCAGTATGAAAAGATGATATGGCCAATAATTGCAATTTGATAGTGGAATAGCTGGTCCCATTCTGAAAAATGTCTGCCAGAAATTGCAGGATTGCTGGGGGGGGGGGGGTAAAAAAAGATCAAGAGTGTTCTCAACTGCCCATATGGATAACCTTTTCCATTTATTTTTGTAAATCTTACGTGTAGGTTTTGGGGAAGACGTCACAGTATGAACAACAGAGGACAAAAACCTGGACTATCTAGCCCATCACTGGAATTGCAGAAAACATGCAGTCAAGTTGACGAAAGGAGTGATCCAGGTGACGCAACTCTGATGGGTGAGAAACAAGATTTGGGACAAGCCCAGTACCCAGGAAGGGTGTAGTACATGAAGCCAGAGGAAGGGAAACCATACTTGCTGAGGCAAGTAAAGAGCTATGAGGAAGACTGTGATCTTTCTTACAAGTGCCTTCTGTAAAAATTTTGGAATCAGAGGAATGGGGGGAAATAATGGTGGGAAAGGGCATTTCTCTATGACTCCCTCTTCAGGGGGGGTTAGATAGAAGAATTTTCTGCATTTGGTGCTAGGGGAGACTCAAAATGGTTGCGGCAAGGTTGGCCCAAACGGCTAAATATCTGCTCTGTAACTGCTGGATTGAGGGACCATTCGTGAGGAGGAAGGACAGACCTGCTCAACTTGTCCAACAGAACACTGGACTTGCCAAAGATATGTATTGCTACAAAAAGCAGTGCGAAGATTACCTCCCACTGCCATACTCTCACAGCTTCTTGACATAACAGGTAAGATCTTGTTACGCCCTGTTTATTGCTGTACCAGGCAGTTGTCATGCTATCTGAATGCATGTCACATCAATGGGAAGTGTGTCCTGAAATGCTAGAACGACCCCTCTCATCTCCAATACACTGATGTAAAGTCCAGCCTCCGATTGTGCCCATGTGCCTTGGACTGTCCTTCCCATGTAGCCCCCCCACCCTAAATGGGAAGCATTTGTGGTCACTGTGGCTTGGTGAGAAGGAGGCTGAAAGGATGCCACTGTGAGACATGTGATGACTCCAACCACCATTCTGATGTGTCATTTGCAGATCTCCAATAAGAGTGCTTGGAAGTATTTAGGTTGCTGTCTTATCGGCCACTGGAGAACTCACATGTAATATTTGACCAAGGGAACCAGTGTGATTGAGGCCAACAAGGATCCCGAGAGAGAGAAAATCATTTTTGCAAGCACTATTAAAGCTTGATGGCAAATGGTTGCTATTCTTGTCTGGGAAAGCTTGTGTCCAACTGGACTCCTATGAATTTTAAGGACTGAGTTGAGCAGAGTCTGGACTTTGCCAGATTGATAACAATGTCTCGGTCTGAGCAACCCCTGGCCTGGATGAGTAGATTCCAGGTCGGAGTGATAATGAGCCAGTAGTCAAAGTAAGGGAACACCTGGAACTCCTGAGACGAGCTGCAATCACTGCCATACATCTGGTAAAGATCCAGAGGGGCTCTGGTGTGACTGGCAAGGGGCAGAACCTCTGAACATCGAGCACATCCAGTCATTCTCTCTTAGAAAAAGAAGGATGGACTGTACTGTGACCATCAAGATTTTCATTTTTTTTTTTTTACAAAACTGTTCAAGTAGCTTACATCCAAAATTGTTCTCATTTTTCGATGGAAGTAAAAAGAACCTTGAGTAAATTCTGTACCCTCTTTGCTCTGCTGGGACCTTTTAGATAACTTGACTGCAGTGGCGACTGGTGACTTCAAATCAAAGGGGAGCTGCAGGAGACAGATGAATGGGTGGGGTCAACTGGTGGGAGTGTATCCAAGTAGAAAGGGGCGGAGCTATGCTCAAAACCACAAAAAAACGGGACTTTAAATACGCTGCACTGGGTGCCAAACTGTCATTATGAGAGTCCAATCAAGACAAAAAGAAGTGTAGAAGAAATAAATACTTCAACGCATTGACTACATGACAGCTTACTTAATATCTAGATGGAAACAAAAAGATTGTGAGGTATGAAAAATAAATTATTTTTTATATACATTACTGGAATTCCAGTCAAAATCAAGTAGAAAAAAACAAGCAGCACAACTCAAACCACTTCTCCTTGCACTGCAGTTCTAATTATAATTTATATTCACCTTTATAAAGTACCAAGTAACATGCTGAAAGTAGCAATCTCTGTGATACCCCCACTTGTAAAAATGTTTCTTATCCAAAAATAACCTGCTGCCTAACAACAAATATCTACTTGTCTCATTAGGAAAACATGATCAAAGTAAAAATTGAACAGAAAACAAGAAACAAGCTCAATATAAATTGCTTAAAGGATTACTGCACAGGTTATGGACCACACATGATAGATTGGCATTCTGTTTAGTTTACTGGTAAAGCCTACAAAGATGACTGCAAGTCTCCAACAAATGTAGTGAACTTCTGAAAATACTGTAATCATTGTCCTTTATTACAAATACTGTCATATGCATTTCAATACCCAAGGCCTACACGTTATCTAGTTATATAAATATTCTCTGCATGGCAACAACAAAAAGGCTTTCAATGTTGGTAATCCTTTAACAGCATGCTTATTAAAGCTTACTTGCATCTTACAATCTCAGACAAGCTTACCTGATGGTCATTAAAGCCTTGCTACTTAAACATAGAGCAACAGGCAGTGGCATTTTCTGAATAATAATAAGCATAAATCAACGGTATAAAAATATGACAGAAAACCAAAACATTCTGCAAAATAAAGGACAGATGAAAAAGCCACTGTAGTACTTGTGTCTACCTTGGATGGGGGGATACTTGGCACACTTACACTGCATAACCGCTCCTTGCCTTGCTTGGACACATCCAGAGTCACTACATGGGGGAGTGGGTTGTAACAAGTATGTCACAATTTGAAATGTCTCTGGCTGACGATGATGGCCCTGACACATTTGTCATACCTCTCAACCTCAGAGCAAGAAATCTGAACAAAGCCATAAACAGAAGTGGGACAAAGGCCCAAAATTAAGGACAATTTATAAATATTGCTCTTATGAATTTAGAAAGATAATAGAACAGTAGGTCTTGCATTAGTATGACTTTTCTGAAGGGTATGTAATCTGAAACTCAAATGTGTGTCATTATTTTCTAACTTCAATCTTTATTGATTTGCCACTAATTTGCCAGAAAACCACAATTATATGAAAAATGGACCAAAAATGTGATGCAAAAATATAAAAAGCCACACAATACAGCTGGGAACCTGTCAAAAGAAGGGACACTTTTTAATATTAGTACTGTTACGTTGAACAGCTGACAAAATAAGACAATCTACATGCATTTCTGAAATAAAAGTAATTTATAACTCAGATAATTACAATTATTTCTTAACTGTAAACCCACCACATTTTCTTCCAAAATTGCCATTTTGTGGAGGGATTATTAGGGGGAGAGCAACATTCTGAGCCAAAGTTGGGGACAGTTGAGAGGTTTGGATATACCTAATTCAATAAAGTGATTTGCATGTACCTCTCAGCCTCTTAACACAGGAAATCTGGAAAAGGCCAAACATATTGGGGGAACGTACAGACAGTACTAAAAATTGTCGTTGTATAAACTTAGACAGTTGACAGAATAACAGGTCTTGCTTTAGCATGCATTTTTCTGAAGGGTGTGAAGTCTAAAACTCAATGTCTGTTATTTAGTGACTTCATTCCTAAATGATTTACCAGAAAACCACAAATTTTATGAGGAACAAACCAAAAATAAGAAGCAAAAATCTATTAATTCTGTGAAAATCTGGACAGTTGAGTGGCATAGTTCAGCCGGGGCTGTCATAGGGTTTGCTGCCCTTCCCTCCTCACAAATTCATGATCGAATGGGGCCTCCCCCCTGCAGCCATTCCAATGTCCCATTACTTGGCTATTTCACCCCATTTACCATAAACACTAATGGGCATGCTGCTTTACTTCTACGATGATCTGGATTTTATTTAAAAGTTTTATTTTACATTTTACAGCACAAACACTAAAAGACATTGTTAGACAAAGCAATGCAGTCTCGCAATGAAAATAGACTTAGCATTAAAACTTCTCTGTCCTTGAAACTCGCAATTTACTGAAACAGCATTGAAACCCACATTCAGAGAAATCACAGGCCTTTTGCACATGAAACATACATGTACATGTGTTCTTTGATACACCTTCCTGACTATTAAATTATAGTCCTTGTTTAATACAGTACAGTTGTTAGAGGGCGTTTTAAATTTATTCTTTTGAACATTTTTCCAACAATGAAACAAAATGTATTTATCAATAATGACAAAACTGCCTAATTCAGAAGATTTCCATCATAAAAGTCTACTCAAACTTCTACAATCCACCAGTATCAGTAAATATGCACAATCAAGGCAGAAGTAAAAGTCATCTAAATAATTCCACATTTAAGAGATCTGTAACTAACAAAGAGGTTACTGCTAGCAAATAACTTTATATTTTAATGTTTCATCTACAAATAAAGTGCCTGTTGCCCTTGAGGAATAAATTGCCCGTGTTACATTAAAAAAAATAATTAACAATAATCTAGTAATATTGCAATAGGGAACGGATGGCAAACTGATAACAGGTTCATAGTTACTAGGTATCGCCACCAAAGAGGACATTCTCAGGACTGCAGCATCCACCCCCTGTAAAAGTACACCACAGTACAGTATCAGCAATCAATCTACATACCATGGAAGTAGAACCCACAGCCTTCTGCAGTGAAAGCAAGTACACTACCTGTTGTGTTATTAACAATGCAAGCTGACTCAGCATAAGAAGCACTACACTTCTCTTCCCCTGAAGCTCTTAGCTCCTTGTAAAATCCACTCGACACTCAACTGTATCTCTCAACTTTGCAGCACATGAGCACAAGAAATCTGGAAAAAGCCAAAATGTATTGGGGGGGGACAAAAGTCCAAAACACCAGGGACACATTTTAAACATTGCTTGTATAACCTTGGAAAGTTGCTAGAATAAAATGCTGTGCTACCGCCATGCATTTCACTGCCAAGTCTTGAACTCAGGACCCTGTGCACAACAGTCAGAGCAACATACCACTATGCCAAATCAGCTGTTTCTTAAAAGACAGGAAGACTGAAACTTAAATGGCCACCATTTAATGAATTCAGTTCTCATGATAGCTCTCAAACTCTCAGCACAAAACACCTGGACAAAGCCAATAATGGGGGAATACAGCCCCCAAACATATTCAGTGAATTCTGTTCTCACCTCTCTTAGCACAAAAAAGATGCACAAAGCCAAAAATGAGGGAACACAGCCCCAAAAATAAGGGCAAATTTAAAACATTGAGTTTATAAACTTAGAAAATTGCTAGAATAAAATGTTTTGTGTTACCATGTATTTTCTGAAGAATATGAAGTCTGAAATTCAAATGTCTGAAAAATCAAAAAAACACATTTTATGAGGAACAGAACAAAACTATGAGGCAAAAATCTGAATGCTTTTCACAAGTGGTGGTGGGTAGGAAATTCAGGGTCTTGCTATGTGTATCCAAGGTTGAGGGTTTGTACCTGGGTTTCTCTCTAGCCACTAGGCATTTTGCACATGCGCAGACACACACACGCAGACACACACACGCAGACACACACACACCAGTAAAAGCATAAAGCAGTCCCACAAAGTACCTCTTTGGTAAAAGCATAAAGCAGTCCCACACAGTACCTGTTCAATAAAAGCATAAACAGTCCATTGCATAACTCATTCAGCAAGTACCTGCTCAGTAAGCAGTCTGTTGCAAAGCATAACTCATTCAGCAGCCTGTACGTTTCTAAGCTTCCTCCATAAAGCTAAAGCAGCCCATTTGCAGCATTCAGCAGCCTCCTCCATAAAGCAGCAGCCAGTACATTTTGCCACAAGCCTCCTTCTCCATAAAGCACCCCATTTGCAGCAGGCAGTTAATAGTTCCGATTCCAGAATGTCGAGCATGCATGGAGCGTTTCGAGCACAGACTGTAGACCTTGTGGTCCGATCCCCTTCCAGTCTATGTGGCTGTAACCGCATAGACTACTGGAGCATCTGTTAAACTGCTGCCTTTTTCCGAATTTGGAGTGGTTAAACAGCAGTCCGGATTCGAGTTTCCACTCACGCATGCATGAGTTTTGGGATTTCTTTGTATATTGGTTTTCAGCTGGGGGAGGGGTGCAGTCCTGAAGTCCAATAGGACGAGCCACCACTGCTTAGTTTATTAGGAGCCTCTTTATTTCTGAAGCTGCAGTTTCCCTTACAGAGGATGGAATATTGGGAATACATACAAATATTTCAAGCATGGGCATTAATGCCCTTCTAGCTTGCCAGTATATCAAAAAAAGAAATTATGTCTTACCATAACATTCCGTCTGTACTGTTGATCCTCGTTCAGTCATTACATGTGGGTATCGGTTCAGACCTCGGAACCGAGCCGACCATCTTCCAAGCTTGCGTCAGCTACAAACTCTTGAGCTAAAACTCTTACTCACAATTCCCCTCTCCCTGTTACCTCAAATTGAGTTTGCAAGTCAAAAGAAGGTAGAGGCTACCTCTGGTCAAATTACCTAATAGAACCGGATGGTGAGATCCACTAGAAGCCACAGGAGGGTCGGATCAACAATACAGATGGAACGTTATGGTAAGACATAACTTCTTTATCTGATATTGTTAATCGTCGTTCATTCCTTACGTGTGGGACAGAGTCCCCACCTACCTTTATTCCTGGGAAGCTCTCATGGAAGTACATTCCTGAGCACCATAGAACCAAGATGCTCTTCCTCTGGAGGCCAAATCCAATTTGTAATGATTGATGAAGGTATGAGGAGTAGCCCAAGTTGCAGCTGCACAAATGTCATGTAAAGAAGCTCTGGCATGGAAGGCAGCAGAAGTTGCCACCGACCTTGTAGAATGAGCCTTTATGGTAGTAGGTAATGGAATATTACGTTGTCTATAAATGAAGGTCACGCAATCTTTCCACCATTTACCCAATGTGACCTTAGCAACAGCACATCCTAATCTAGGCCCAGACTAGGCCATAAACAACTAGTCTGATTTACAAGAGGCCTTAATCCTGTTCAAGTAGAAGCGAATTTGCGGGTGAATATCTAGGGTATGTAGACAATACTCTCCTTTGTTTGAATGATTGGGGAAGAAAACTGGCAATTTAATTGGTTTGATTAATGGACATTCCAGAGATCACTTTTGGCAGAAAGGACGGATTAGTTCTCAATGACACTATCTCTATGAAAAATGAAATATGGACTCTTGATGCATAAGGCTTAAAGCTCAGAGATACGTCTGGCAGAAGTAACGGCGACCAAAAACAAGGTTTTCCATGACAAATATTGGAGGTCGCAAGAAGAAGCTGGTTCGAAAGGTGGCATTGTCAAAGCTTGTAGGACTAATGACAGGTCCCATGGTTGAGTAGGATTTTCTAAAAGGGGGGTTTTAGATGATTCATGCCTTTTATGAAAGTCTTGCATAATTTGTGACTTAAGAGAGGAGTCTTGGACACCATCATGGAAATTAGATATTGCAGCCAAATGAACTCTAATGGTAGAGGCAGATAGACCGGATTGAAATAGGGTAGCTAGATCCTCCAGTGCTAATCGACACTGGTGCTGAAAAAGGATCTACCTGTTTTTCTTTCAGCCAAAAGGTAAATCTTTTCCACTTGCTGAGATATGTAATTCTGGTGGAAGACTTATGAGATGCAATAAGAATGTCATGTACTGGCAAAGAAAGATCATTCTGCCTGGCAATCAAGGGAATTGGAGGAGCCAAGCTGTGAGCTTCAGGCTGTTCAAGTTGGGGTGAAACAGATTCTGCGGATGGGAGATTAACTCCGGGGTTGGATGGAGAATCCACGCTAGATCTAGCAGGTGAGGCCAAAGGAAGGGGAACCAAATGTGACAAGGCCAGTAGGGTGCTATGAGGATTACTTTGCTCTTCAACTGGCGGGTTTTCTTCAGAAACTGGGGAATGAGGGGGAGAGGTGGAAATGCATAAAGTAGAACTGAGGGCCAATCGTGGACTAGAGCATCCCTGGGTGACTGTCCCAGAGGGGGAATCGATGTGAAATAGTTGCTGTATTTGTAGTTGGTTGGGGACCCAAAGAGGTCGCAGCAAGGAAGACCCCAGTGGTTGAAAATCTCCACCGCTATCAAGGGATTCAGGGACCACTCGTGAGGTTGTAGTATACACCTGCTGAATCTGTCTTCTATCATGTTGGAACTCCCGGGAATGTGCGTTGCTAGAAGAAAACGGTTGGTATCCATTGGCCAATGCCATATCCTCATGGCCTCGTGGCAGGATGGGTAAGATTTGGTTCCACCTTGTTTGTTGATGTACCAGACCATCGCCATGTTGTCTGATTGTATCGCAATAGTCCCAGACAGCAGCAGGGGATGGAAAGCTTACAATGCCAGAAGCACCGCCCTCAGCTCTAGAACATTTATATGCAGATGGGCCTCCATTTCGGACCAAGTACCTTGGACCGTCTGTCCCTGACATAGACCCCCCCACTGCATCAGGGAGGCGTCCATGGTCACAGTAGCCTTGGGCTGTTGGGGGGAGAAGGGGCGAGACCATTGTGACAGGTTGTGGGCCATCCACCAATTTAAATCCTGTTTGCACCTGTGAGTTACCCGAATCCTGGCTGAAAGAGTGTACTGAAAGTGATACCATTGGGTGAGCAGTAGCCATTGTAGAAGCCTCATGTGAAACCTGGCCAGGGGGACAATGGTGATGGAGGCTGCCATGGAACCCAACAACTGTAAAACAGAGTGAGCTGTGGATTTCTCCCTTGAAAGGACTGGGATCAGTTGTTGCTTTATCCTTAGAATTCTGTGCTTTGGAATGGATGCTCTACAATTCTTTGTATTCAAGATGACCCCTATGAATTCTGTAGACTGAGATGGGGTGAGGTTGGATTTTTGCCAGTTTATGGTTATGCCTAGCCTTTCTGCAGAGAGGAAAGAGTATGCCAGTCATTTAGGTATGGAAACACCTGGAATCCTTGTAGTCGCAAGTGAGCTGTGAGGACTGCCATGCACTTTGTGAACTCTCTGGGGGCTTTAGAGAGTCCAAAGGGCAGTACTCTGAACTGGTAGTGACTGGCTCCCGCACGGAAGCGCAGGAATCTTTTTGAAGCTCTGTCCAATTTTATGTGGTAGTATGCATCTTGAAGATCTATTGAGCATATCCAATCGTCTTTTTCCAAAAGCGGAAGGATAGACTGTATTGTGACCATCCAGAATTTTTGTACTTTTACAAACTTGTTCAATACACAGATCCAAAATTGGTCTCCAGTCCCCAGTTTTCTTTGGCACCAAAAATAGTCTTGAGTAGAATCTGGATAATATATGGTCTGGAGGGACTATTTGGATGACCCTTTCTTAGCAGCTTTGAAATCTCTAATGCTGCTTCTTCCCTTTGACTGGGTGGAATGTTGGGTAAGTTTGTTAGGGGAGCAGGACAAAGGTCAAAGGGAATATGATAACCTCTGGTAATTATCCTTTGTACCCAAGAATCGGTGGTGATGGTTAGCCAGGCAGAAGTGTACAAAGAGAAACAACCACTTCTAGAGAAAAGCAGTTGGGCCACTCTTCAGAAGCACTGGTAGGAACGGCCAGGGAAAGAGTCCCTAGAACTCTAGTTATGCGGACCCCCCTCTGCCTCTAGGAGAGAACTCGGCCTGTGTGTCACGGAAAGGACCCTGAGACTTTCTGTGCCATATCTTCCCACTCTTCTGGTTTCTGAAGAAAGCCCGTTGAGGGGAAGAATAACGGACACCCACGGCAGAAAGGGTCTTACCGTCCTGTTCACATCTGGCCAGTGTGCTTTTAACCTTGGGTCCGAATAATGCAGAGGGTTTGATGGGAGCGTTGAGAAAGGAAGCCTTGAAGTGTTCCGCAAAATTACACAAGCGCATCCAGGCGTGTCGTCTCAGAACAATACCTGAACTTGCCGCTCTAGCTGCTCCTTCTGATGCGCGAGATATCAGGCAAATGGAAGACATAGATATCGATTCAATGGTGGCTAGCTGAGAGGCCACTTTGTCACGGACCTCATCAGACACAGCTCTAGCCATAGTTTCAGAGAGCTCAGAAATTAAATCTCTTTGAAGCCTGGTAAAGTGTGCCATATAGTTCAGGGACCTGATTCCAAAGGTCGCAAAAGTATGATGCAAAAGTATGCTTTCCCTATTCTGTCCAGAGCCCGGGACTCTTTGTTGGGCAGATGGACAGTCTGGCTTACTTCTTCCGCCAGGTCCTTTTTAGTTGTGGCCGCCACCACCAAAACATCTACAGGAAGACCTTTGGACCAATGGGGATCAGTAGCAGGAGGGGACAAAATTTTATCTGGCCTCCGGGGAATGGCCACAATGGGGTCAGGAGCCTTCCACGTACGCTGCATGATGAGCCGGACCAGTTCGTCGGCAGATGGAGTAACCCAGGAGGTAGAGGGCTGGGTACAAAAGGCCTGCAGGAACACAGACTCTTCAGAGGCCGGGTTTGAGGGCTGCCAGTTACCTCTCTGTTTAAGAATTTCAAGACTATCACCAAAGGATACCTCAGAGGGTGAGCGAGGGGACCCTTCCCCATCATCAAAGTCTGTGTCTTCAGTAATGGACTTCTCTGTGCAGTCCATGTGCTTCCTCTTGCACAAGCTCTTTTGATGAACTTCCTCAGAGGGAGAAGCTGGGGAAGACGGCGCAAAAGGGGTCTCCTGTGGGAGTATATCCTGAGGCCTTTGCACCCGGTCTCCGCTAGGAGCGACTTGTGTACATTGCAGTCCAGAGGAGGCCGGGGAGAGTGATAGCACAGGATCGCCAACTGACGCCAGAGCCTTCTCCATTAGCTGGAAGGCAGGTCCACCTGAAGAGGGTGAGAGCCAAGGGCAGGGGTCACCCCTCTCCTAAGTGGCTCAGCCTGCTGAGTCTGAGTCCCTGTATGGCTGTGAAACTCAAAATTACGTATGCCACAGCTGACATCCTGGGTCATATCAAAACTCTCCTGCCACAATGGCAAATGCAGCTCCTTAGTGAGGTCCATAAAGGGAACCGTAGAGGGGAAGATTGTGCTATATCAAGGGGCTTCAAAGGCAATGGAGGAGGAGAATAAGTAGGGGTCTTTGATAAAGGGTGATCACCTCCCAAGGAAGGATAGGTTCTGGGGGGCGGGATACCTCTGGCCAAAAGCACTTGATCCACAAGATGCAACATTTTGTGTTCAGAGAGGCTTCTAGTGGATTACATGGACACTGCTGAGGGGGAGTCAGGTCTATCCAAAGACAGAGTAAGCTCGGTGCCCACCTTGGAAGTCTGCACTGAAAACAACGGGGCTGTAAAGGACTGAACTACAGGTGTCTGCACAAAGGAAATCATCGGTGCCCAAGTCATGATCTGCACCAACAATAAGGTCGGTACCGAAGTGGTTGTTGGCACTAAGGTTGGAACCGAAAAAATCGGTGCCGATAACTGAATGGTCTGTGCTGAAAGGGTAGTCAGTGCCAGGTAAGTTGTCGGAGCCGAAAAGGCAATGGGCATCGAAAAATCCATAGATGTTGTAACAGTCTGCATTGATTGGACAGTCTGTGCCGGTAAAGAAGTCTGAACCAAGGAGCCCCTCAGTACCAATACGTTAAAGGGCATGCTAGTCGGTGCCGAAGTCAGAGATGGTGCCAATGGCCTCAGTGCCAAAGGTCTAGGTATCGAAAGCGCTGGAGCCGAAGAAGTCAAATCCGAACTGGAAAGCTTAGCTTTCTTGGGTCTCGGTTCC
The DNA here is from genome assembly GCF_019279795.1 of Protopterus annectens. Taxonomy (NCBI): domain Eukaryota; kingdom Metazoa; phylum Chordata; order Ceratodontiformes; family Protopteridae; genus Protopterus; species Protopterus annectens. The sequence goes on from NC_056737.1 coordinate 597,259,571, forward strand.
TGGGGGTCTCCAGCAGGGGACGAAGGAAGAGACTTGGCCTTTATATATTCATCACTCTTTTTCTTATGGGATCTTGGAGGGGTTGAAGCCTCCGACCCAGAAATAGCCTCTGAAAAAGGAGATTTAAGTAGTCCCTTCAATATTAATTTATTTTTTCTCTCAAGCAACGTCCTGTTAGAGAAATTCTTACAAATCCCGCAGGGTGGGTCAACTGTTAAATGAAGCACACCCACGCAATAGACACACAGGGAATGTGCATCAGAAGCAGATAATTTATGGCCACAAACTAAATATCTTTTAAATCCTGGACTACCTTTTTTATCTGCCATGTTAGAGAAAAAAAAAAGGAAACCCAGAGAAAATATCAACGATGGTACAAGAATTACCTGAAGGTAAGAAGGAAAGGGGGTTTACCAACGATGGTAAAAAAGAAATTAGCTCACGGTAAAGGGAAGGAAAGGAATTGTAAAGATTCAAGAAAGGATAGTAGCTAAATGCGATAAGGTAAGAGAAAACTAATAACTTTTCTGTGAGAAAAGGCCGTTTTAGAATTTAGTATGATGAAAAATATTGTACTTAGCTCAAGAAAAGTAGGTTGACATGACTGAATGGCGATGTGGCAAACAAAATCTGAGGTAACAGGGAGAGGGGAATTCTGGGTAAGAGTTTTAGCTTGAGAGATTGTAGCTGACGCAAGCTTGGAAGATGGCCGGCTCAGTTCAGAGGTCGGAACTGATACCCACATGTAAGAAATGAACAAGGATTAACAATATCAGATCACTTGTTCCCATAAGTGTCCAGGCTGTTCTTAAAAATATCTAATCTAGAACTTGCTTTAATGTAATTTGGTAGTCTGTTCCATGTATCAGCTACTTTGTTAGAGAACCGATTAGCATACTTCTCATTCCTATAGAATCTTCTACGTAGGTTGTTTGATGATTCTCTTGTACTTTTTGTAACCCCAAACATTCCCAGAGGTACTTGTCTCTAAATGCCTATATACCTGAATAAGATCTCTTAGATATCTATAAGAGACACTGTACAAGTTCAGATATTTTAGTCTTTCGTAACTTGAAGTTTCACATCCATGGATGCCCTTGGTATATTTTTGCTGTACTCATTCCAGTTTACTCATGCTTGTTTTCTTATAGGGTTTCCATATTGTTATTCCATACTCAAGTTTGGGTCTAATGTAACTAACAAACAATGACCTCATCATTAGTGATTTCCTAGACTTTATAAATCTTTTTATACAACTTATAGTTCTATAACTATCATTAACCAATTGGTTGATATGATTAGAAAAAAATCACAGTTGGATCTACCCATATACCCTGGTCCTTAAGTGAGTCCACAGTTTCATTCACTATGTGCTGTAGTAAATATTCACCTTTCAGTTTATGTCTCCCAAAACTCATATGCTTAGTTTTGATGCATTTATCAGCATATTATTTTCCTGTGCCCAAATGATCAATTTAATCAAGTTACTTTGCAGACATGCCTTATCTGTAACACATGTAAACAGTTTACCCAATTTCAGGTTGTCTGCATATAGACTGTAGAACACCTTAGATGAAAAAGTTAGGTCTGACAGATACAATCTAAACAAGTAAGGGCCTAGGACAGGGCCCTGTGGGACACCCTGACTGTAACCAAAAATTTCACCTGTCCAGTTGCTGTATGATACTTGCGATTTCCTAATTGTAAGCCATGAAACTACCAATCTTATCAAGAGTACATCAATACCTAGTTGTTTCTAATTTATTGAACAGTGTTTTGTGTATGACTCTGTCAAATACTGAATTTAAATCTATCTAAATTACATCACAGGACAATTTTTCATTCACAGCTGCTGTTATATTGCTACAAAACATCATGTTACAGGTTGTAATAGATCTATTTTCAACATATACATGCTGATATATGGTTTCAAGTTCTAACCTATCTAATTCTGACAATAAAGTAGAGTTGTGTAAACTTACCATAAATGTAGATGTTTGAGTGTATTCACTGTTGCAGTCATCACATTTGGGTTATCTGCCTGCAGGTAGCCCTCAGTCGGCCTGAATACCAGAGTCTTGGGATTTCTGCGTTGGATGCGGTCACTTCTTCCATGACGTCAGGGGTATAGAACATGCAGCAGACAACATTACATCAGTTTTTCTTACCCCAGATGTCATGTGCCCCCAAAATAGGAAGCAATTACATGGTATGAAACACCCTCGCAAAAAGCAAATACCCATGATATAAGATATGCCAAACAAAAAGATAGAAGTAAAGAGAAGTCAGGGGGCTAGAGGGAGAGTAACCAGGACTGCAACAGCGAATACACTCGAGCATCTACATTTATGGTAAGTGTACACGGCTGTACTATATGTTCTTCGTGTTTCACTGTTACACTCATCACATTTGGGTTGATTCCCAAAGCTGAGTATGGGTGGAGGTAGTTAAGAAGCATTAGGGCTGGCAATCAGGCTCTGTAAGACTGCGGTGGCAAATCCAGCTCTGGATTTAGAAAAGATAGGTAAGTGGTAATATGCTTGGTGAAAGTGTGTACAGACCCTCCAGGTTGCAGCTTCCAGGATGTCCCTGGTAAAGACGCCCCTGAAGAATGCTGTAGAGGTTGATGTAGCCCTAGTGGAATGTGTTCGGATTCCCTGTGGGGTAGGTTTCCCATGCTGTTTGTAGCAGAAATGGATGCAGTGTCTTATCCATTTAGAAATGGTTTGCTTTGAAATGACCTTGCCCTCTGCCCCTGCAGCAAAGCTGACTAGCAGCGGTCAGATTTCCTGAAAGGCTTAGCCCTGTCCAGAAAGAACCTGAGCTGCCTGTGCACGTCCAGGGAGTGCAGGATCCTTTCCACTTTATTCTGAGGATTAGGGAAAAAAGTTGGCAAATTAATAGATTGGTTTAAAGCCACACTAGATACCACCTTAGGCATAAATGATGGGTTAGTCCTGAGGGAAACCCTGTCCGCATGGAAGATAAAAAGAAGTTATGTACCTACTATAACGTTCCATGTTAGTTGTCTTCATCTTGCCTTCTTTCTTGCTGGTTGGGATCACGACTCAGCCATCTTCAACAGCTCGAGAGCTGCTTACTGGCTCGAGGCTACCCCTTATCCCATGATGCCTAGCGATAGCTACCCAGATCTCATTTGAAATAGTTAATTCCAGACATAGCAAGATAAAAAACCTAGTCCAAAACAAATAGGTTGACTATAACTGCAATATTCTCTAAGTCAGTAGAGGAAACAAACCAGAGAACACCCAGCCAGTGAAATAAGAACTCTCGGTCCAACAGGACAGGGGGACGGAGGGTGGGATGCAATAAAGAACGCGAGATGAAGACAACTAACATGGAACGTTATGGTAGGTACATCACTTCTTTATGTTAAATTGTCTATCTCGCCTTCGTTCTTGCTGGTTGGGACAGCATCCCTAGCACCTAATATCCTGGGTGGCTCACGGGAACAGACTCTTAAGAACAGTGGAACCAAAGTCAGCTCTGCTCCTGGCGACCATATCCAGCTTGTAATGAGAAATAAAGGTATGAGGATTTGCCCACGTAGCAGCTGCACAGATAGAATCCATGGGCAACCTAGATTGGAAGGCTACAGAGGTGGCCAGGGGCCTAGTAGAATGACCTTTCTGTTTGATAGGTAACTCTTTGTTCATTAACTGATAAATAAAAAAGGTCACCTTGGAAACTGGGAGACCTTGTTTTCCTAAGGCATAAGAAAGGAATAGCTGGTCCGACTTCCTTATTTCCTTAGTTCTGTGCAGGTAAAAACGCAATTGTCTATGAACGTCCAGTTGGTGTAATTTGTACTCTGCCTTGTTGGTGTGATTAGGGAAAAACACAGGAAGGTCTATAGATTGGTTTAAATTATTTTCTGAGCAGACTTTAGGAAGAAAAGAAGGATTAGTCCTCAGAGCAACCCTGTCCCTATGAAAAACCAAGTGTGGAGGACGAACACATAGCGCCTGAAGTTTGGTGACGCGTCTGGCTGAAGTAACAGCTACCAGAGTGTCTTCCAAGATAAAAACTTAATGGAGCAGGACGATGCTGGTTCAAAAGGGGGCAGAATTAAGGAAGCTAGGACCAAATTAAGGTCCAAAGGAGGAGGGGGATCTCTCACTGGAGGACTAAGGAGAGTCATCTCTCTCAAAAAAGCTTTGCAGAGCTTATGAGACATAATGTTAGAATTTGACAACCCAACATGAAAGTTAGAAATGGCCGCTAATTGAACCCTGATCGCAGCAGAAGCGGACCCGGAATGAAAAAGTTGTGCTAGGAATTCCAGAATTTTGTGGACTGGGGCTGAAAAGGGATCTACGTTCCTAGCCTCTGCCCAACAAGAAAAACGTTTCCATTTACTAGCATAAGTTTTCCTGGGTGTGGACCTGGGAGAGGAGACAATCTCGCGTACAGCCGAGAAAATGCTGGGAAGCCTGGCTAAGGTTGGAAGTGGAGCAACCAAGCTGTGAGCTGGAGAGTTTGGAGGGATTGATGCAACCCGCCTGATTGATGAATCAGTAGATCTGGAATCTGGTCCAGAGTCCAGGGCTGATTGAGAAGGTAATGGTGCAGGAACGGGAACCATATCTGTCGAGGCCAGTAGGGGGCAATGAGGATCATTTTGTAACCCAACGATAGCTTTCTGTATGAGTTTCGGTATCAGGGGAAATGGAGGAAAGGCATAAAGAAGTCCCTGAGGCCAATCGTGGACTAGAGCATCTCTGGGTGCATGACCTGGAAGCGGGAGAAGTAGTTGCTGCATTAGCTGCTGAAGGGGGTGGCAAAAAGATCGCAGCAAGGCTGTCCCCATTTGCGGAAGATAAGATCCGCAACTTTCTGATTCAGAGACCACTCGTGAGGCATGAGGATAGCTCTGCTGAGCCTGTCCGCTATGATGTTGGACCTCCCACGGATGTGTGCTGCAATCAGAAAACGTTGGGAGGAAATCACCCACTGCCACAGTCTGAGTGCTTCTCGACACAAGGGGCAGGATCTGGTTCCACCCTGCTTGTTGATGTACCACACCACTGACATATTGTCTGTTTGAATTGCAATGGTCCTAGAAGGAAGAGAGTCCTGAAGGTCCTGCAAAGCTAGGAGCACAGCTCTCATTTCTAGGACGTTTATGTGCAGATGGTACTCATGAGGTTGCCAAGTGCCTTGGACTGTCCTGCCCAGATAATGCCCCCCCCACCCTATCAGGGAGGCATCTGTGGTCACTATGGCTACCGGAGGGGGCTGAATGAAGGGACTGCCCTGAGTCACTAGTGGGGAGACCATCCACCATGAGAGGTGCCCTTTGCATGCTTCTGTAATCAGGATCATGTGAGACATGGGAAGCTCTAGGAAAGACCACTGTGTGAACAGAAGCCACTGAAGGATCCTCATATGAAAGCGGGCTAGTGGGATTAGAAGAATGGCTGCTGCCATGGAACCCAGAGTTTGAAGGACAAACCAGACTTGGATCCTTTTGCTCTGCATTAGAATCTGTACTTGCTGACGAATTGTAGACACCCTTTCAAGCGGTAGCCTTGCAAACATGTTCCTTGTGTCTAAGTCTGCTCCTATGTAAGTGATAGATTGCTAGGGCAACAAGGCAGATTTTTCGAAGTTTATTGTAATGCCCAGCTGGGAGCAGATTGTGATTGTGTAGTCCCTGGCTTGTAGGAGTTGATGCCTAGTAGTAGCAGTGAGGAGCCAGTCGTCTAGATATGGTTAGACCTGGAATCCTCAACGTCTCAGGTGAGCCGTGAACACCCTGGGGTTTGTGGTGAGAACAAAGGGCAGAGCTCTGAACTGATAATGACTGACTCCCAGCCAGAAGCGAAGAATTCTCCTGGAGCGCCTGTCCATCTTGATATGGTAGTATGCGTCCTGAAGATCTATCGAGCACACCCAATTGGGCTGACCCAGAAAGGGTAGAATGGACTGTAGCATGACCATCCGAAACTTTGTTCTTAGTACAGACCTGTTTAGTCTGCTGAGATCCAGAATCGGTCTCCAGTCCCCTGTCTTTTTTGGTACTAAAAGAATCTTGAGTAAGTTCCGGATATGTGCTGGTCTGCCGGGACTTCCTGGATGACTCTTTTTCTAGCAGTTTTGAAACTTCTATTACTGTTTGGTCCTTCAGATTGTGTGGAACATCTGAAAGGGATTTCTTTGACGGTAAGGGGGGGTTGGGAATTTTGTAACCTCCAGATATAATGGACCGTACCCATCTGTCTTGCGTTAAATTTTGCCAGGCTTTTGGGTACAGTGAAAGTCTTCCCCCGACTGCCTCAAGAGGTGAGCAGCCGGGCAACTCTTCAGGGATGCTGAAAGGGCTCATCAGAGAAGGATTCTCTGTTGCCCTGGTTCTACGGACCCCCTCTGCCACGAGGGTGGTGTCTGTTGTTATTGTTTCCCCCTCTGCCTCTGGAGGAAAAATCGCTACGTGTGTCAGGCAAGGCTCCCTGGGATTTTCGGAAACGCATCTTGCCACTCTTCGGACCTTTGGGATAAAGGTCTAGAGGGAGTGGAAAAACAGACTCCCACGGCAGAGAGAGTCTTGCCTTATTGCTCACACCTAGTCAAAGTGTCTTTCACCTGTGGTCCAAAAAGAAAGGAACCATCAAAGGGGGTGTTGGTGAAGGACGCTCGAAAGGGTTCTGCAAAGTTACACAGCCGCATCCATGCATGCCTCCTAAGGGCCACACTCGTACCTGCGGCTCTACTCGCACCATTGGCTGCATAGGAAATGAGCCTCATGGAGGAGTTAACTACAGAATTAAGCGTCGCCAGCTGGGAAGCTACTTCAGCTTGAGTTCCCTCAGCTGATGGATCTTGAAGGGTATCTCCGAGCTCTTTAAGGAGATCCCTCTGAAGCCGGGTAAAATGACAAATAGTTCAGTGACCTCATAGAGAAGGTCGCTGAAGCGAACATTCACTTCCCGTATCTGTCCATCATCCTAGACTCCTTGTTAGGAGGATGGACAGATGAAGAGGTCTCTGCTAACTCTTTTTTGGTGGCTGCTGCTACCACCATGGCATCAACAGGAACACCTTTTGTAAGGAATAGCTTATCCTGGGGTGCTGTGATGAATTTACCAGGTCTCCTCGGAGTTAGTTCTACTGTATCCGGAGCTGACCAAGCCTTTCGAGCCACCACTGCCATAAGTGGATCGAAAGGCAGAGAAACCCAGGAGGTGGAAGGTCGGGAACCGAAAGCATCCAGAAATACAGACTCATCCTCGGTAGGGGCTAGGGGATTCCAGTTTCCTCTCTGCTTAAGCATTTCTAGGATGTCCAAGAAGGAAACATCTTCAGAGGGGAATCTCTGAGACCCTTCTGAATCATCTAAGTCTGTATCAGAAGTGACCGACTCAGGGAAGTCAATGTGCTTCCTCTTGCACTTCTTATGCGGGGGCTCCTCTAAATGATCAGGGAAGGCCTCGGAAGAAGAGGAAACACCCAATGGGGTATCCTGGAGCATCGGTTCCCTACGCTTGGGGCCTGGAGGAGGAGCAGATGTTGGCACAGGCACTACAGGGGATGGACCCAGTGGGGCTGATAGTGGAGCTGACTCAGTGGCCAGCACACTCCTCATGACATCGAAGGCGTCCCTGCCACGATGCAGAGAAAGCTCTGGTTCCGAGGAAATAGGAATCTTTCTCCACACCGAGAGAGACGGCTCCGAGGCCGATGTAGGATCCAAGCTCACCTGTGCCGAAGCTCCGAGAGGGAGAACGGGGTTGGACAAGGGTCTGATGCCATTCGCCCCTCGGAGCCGACGAGGGAGCCCTGGTGCCCAGATCCCTCAACGGACAGCACCACCGAGGGTATCGGAGCCGACGTCGGAACCGAAGGAGATAGAGTTATCAGAGCCGACGGTGCCACTACTCGAACCCCAACGAACTCCGGCTCCGAACTCATTGAAGTCGGAGGAGGAACATCAAGAGAAGTGGACAGAGCAAACACCTGTTGAGGAGGGCTGAACAACATCTTGACAAGTGCCTGCAACTTTAGCAACCTACTGACCACTCTTCTCCACATCGTGATCCGACAGCCTAGAGGATCGAGAGGAGTGAGAGGATGGGTTACTACGCTCGCTCTGAAGTAAAGGAGACAGAGGAGCCGAGTGGACAGATTCTAGTGAAGGGGACCTCAGCCTCTTGTGGCTCCGCGACGGCTCCGAACCCTCTGATGGAGCCAACAGGGAGATAGTCTTGTCGGTGCCAGCCGGAACCAAAGTGGAAGGTAAAATCAGAACCGAAGATGGCTCCGAACTTGGAGCCGATGGTTTGGTGGGTTTAGGGAATTTCACAGGCTGAGAGCTCTTGGGCGGTGTATCCTGGGGTTTTAAAAGACCCCCAAGAATACGCTTATTCTTACGCTCCTGCAGGACTCTTGGACTAAAGGCATGGCATATAGAACAAGAGTCCTGCAGGTGCACAGCGCCTAAACAATAGATGCAAGAAGTGTGCCCATCTGTCAGAGACATTTTCTGACAGCATGAGTCACACTTCTTGAACCCAGAAACCTTGGATTCCTTTGACATCCTTAAAGAAGGAAAAAGTACAGTGGTGTACACTTACCATAAATGTAGATGTTTGAGTGTATTCACTGTTGCAGTTATTACACTTCGGTTATCCTGCTGGCAGGCTGCCCTCAGTCTGCCTGAATTCCAAAGTCTTGGTCCGGCGTCGGTTGCTGTCGCCTCTTCCCTGACGTCAGTGCGCCAGGGGTATAAAAGATGCAGCCGACACCATTTTCTTCAGTTTTTCTTGCCCCAGGTGTCAGGTGCCCCCAAAAGGGAAGGCAAAAAATATGCCAATCAAACATGCATGCACCAAAATATATTATACCTTCACCTACAAGCAAATACACCACATAGGTTGTAGAGATTAGGGAAGTGCAGCTAAGTTCCATCAAAAAGAGATGGGGGGTGGTGGGTGGGTAACCTGGACTGCAACAGTGAATACACTCGAACATCTACATTTATGTTAAGTGTACACAACTGTACTATGTTCTTCGTGTTTCACTGTTGCAGTCATTACACTTGGGTTGAATCCCAAAGCTATGGTTGGGAGGCTGGAGCTAAATAGCATTAGGAGCGGCTATGAGGCCCTGCAGAACTGCAGTGGCAAAGCCCGCCCTGGATTTAGAATATTCTAGTAAATGATACTGCTTTGTAAAGGTGTGCACTGAACTCCAGGTGGCAGCCTCTAAAATGTCTTTGGTTGGTACTCCCCTGAGGACAGCTGCTGAAGTGGCTGCTGCTCTGGTAGAATGTGGCCTAATGCCCTTAGGCACTGGCTTGCCATGTTGTAAATAGCAGAAACGAATGCAGTGACCTATCCACTTTGAAATAGTCTGCTTTGAGATGGCCTTTCCTTGTGATCATGCAGCATATACCACTAGTAGTTGCTCAGTTTTTCTAAAAGCTTTGGTTCTGTTCAAGTAGAAGCGTAGTGGTCTGTGTATGTCCAAAGAATGCAGAATTTTCTCCCCCTTGTTCTGTGGGTTTGGATAAAAAGTAGGCAGATGAATAGTTTGATTAAGGGTCACACTGGACACTACCTTAGGCATAAATGTCGGGTTTGTCCACAGAGAAACCCTGTCCGGATAAAAAATGATAAAAGGCTCCACAGCCATGAGTGCCTGTAGCTCTGAGACTCGTCTTGCAGAGGTTACTGCTAAGAGCAGAGCTGTTTTCCAAGATAAAAACTTTATATCAGCTGTAGCGGCTGGTTCAAAAGGAGGCAGAGTGAGTTTTTCCAAAACATAATTGAGGTCCCATGCAGGTACTGGTGATCCCCTTGGAGGCCTTAAGTTTTTGGCTCCTCTGAGGTATTGCCTTAAAGGATGAGAAAAGATTGATGGTTCTGTATTGTAATGAGCCAAAATGGCAGAGGCATGAATTTTAATTGATGAAAAAGACAGGCCTTTGTCCAGCATCTCAGTTAGGTATTGCAAAATCTCAGGAATATTTGGTACTGCTGTGTTAATTCCTTGTGCCTGGTTCCAGGCACAGAATCTTTTCCATTTTCCAGCATAAGATTTTCTAGTACTAGGCCTCCTGGCCTCCAAAATGACATCCATCACCACTTTAGAGAGAGGTGTGTTTTGTATGACTACATTATCCGCCATGCTGCCAGATTTAAGGTCTTGAGTTGGCTGTGCAGGATCTGATTGTTTTGTTGGGACAGTAGGTGAGGTATATGAGGTAAGGTCCAGGCTGGGTATTAAGACAAGTTCCTTAGGATTGGAAACCAGTACTGGCGGGGCCAGTCTGGGGCAATCAGTATCATTTTTGGCTTTTCTGGTCTGACCTTTAGGAGTACCTTGGGTAGGAGAGGCAGTGGAGGAAAGGCATATACTGTTAAGTTTTTCCAGTTGAAAGATAGGGCATCCACTTTCCATACTTGACTGTGATAAGTCCTTGTGCAGAATCTCTTTAGTTGGCAGTTGTGAGGACAGGCAAATAGGTCTATGTCCGGGCATCCCCATTTCCTTATTATCATGCTGAAGACTTGTGGATCCAATTTCCACTCGTGGGGATCCACGAGGTTTCTGCTTAGTTCGTCTGCCAGAGTATTTATCTTTCCTGGCAGGAATTGTGCATGCAGATGTACCTGGTAAGTAAATGCTGTGTCCCACAAAGTCATGGCTAGTCTGCAGAGGGGGTAATAATGAGTGCCTCCCTGCTTGTTTATATACCACATGACTGTGGTATTGTCTGTCTTTATCAGTAGTAGGTCCTCGAGGGCTGTCAGGGTATTCTGAACAGCTAGCATCTCTTTTTGATTGATATGTAGATGCATTTGGTTGGCGGACCATGTGCCTTGAATACATCCTCCTGCCATGTGGGCCCCCCAGGCATAATCTGATGCATCCGTTGTCAATGTCTGCCTGGCTGGGGGTAAGGTGAATGGCTGTCCCTTGTTCTGGTGACAGGCCTTTGCCCACCATCGAAACTCCTGTTGCAGGCAAGGAATGAGAGTAATTATTGTTTCCAGGCTGTGGCAATGCTGAGTCCAAACACTTTTTAAATACCATTGAAGTTTCCTCATATGCAGTCTTGCATATGGAATTAGTAGAATGCAGGATGCCATGAAGCCCAAAGCCTGCAGAATTCTTCTTGCAGATAACTGGGCCTTTGTTGCCAACAACTTGAAATAGGTAGTCAGTTGGCTTTGTTTGTCTGGCGTGAGATAAGCCATCTGGGCAGTTGTATTTAAGCTTGCACCCAGGAATATTATCTTTTGTGAGGGTACTAGTTTTGATTTCTGTTTGTTGACTGTGTACCCTAGACATGGTAGTAATCTTTTTACAAACGCCAGATGCTGTAGTAGAATGTCTTTGTTCTCTGCTTGTATGAGGCAGTCGTCCAAGTAAGGATATATTTGTATTCCTCTGTCTGCAGAATGCAATTACTGGTGCCAGGCACTTTGTGAAGACCCTGGGCACAGTATATAAGCCGAAGGGCAGTGCAGAGAATTGGTAGTGCATTGAGCCAGCTTTGAATCTGAGGTATCTTCTGCATGTTTGTCTGATTGGGACATGCAGGTATGCTTCTTTTAGGTCTAAAGTCACAAGCCAAACCTTCTTCCCCAGCATGGGCAGAAGCTGCTGTAACGTCAACATTTTGAATTTTGGTATATCCAGATATGTGTTTAGAATAGATAGGTCCAGTATTGGTCTCCAGGCTTTGTCCTTTCTGGATGCAAAGAACAGTCTTGAATAAAATCCTTGTCCCTGCTCTTGTTCTGGTACTTGTTGTATGGCCCTCGTGTCCATGAGGGGATGAGACTTGTTTTTGTGCCTCTGCCCATTGTTTTTTTGGTAGGTCTGGCCAACCGTTTGCCCTTGGCAGGATATGAAACTGAAACTTGTAGCTCCGTGACACTATGTCTAATACCCATTTGTCCTAGGTTATTATGTGCCAATTTTGAGAAAAAAAGTGGTAGTTTTCCCCCTAAAGGTGCTGCCAGAAGAGAAGTATTTGGCGTAGGCAGGAGGAAGTCATTGAGACTGTTTCCTGTGAAGCTATGATTTGTCTTCTCCACTTTTGGAGGTAGAAGCGCCCCATTGTTTAAACCTGTATGAAACTTGGGGCTGGGATTTGCCTCTTAGGCGTCTATATCTGCCCCTTTGTGGACTATCCGACACTGGAAAGGACCAATTCTTTGTAGTCCAGTGTCTGCTAAATCTTGGAGGTTGTACCTATAAGAAATCCTTGACTGTTTGCATAGATTTAGCTTTGTCCTCCATTTTCTTTAATACCTCTTAAGTTTTAACACCAAACAAAGTATCATGTTGTAATGGAGCAGCTGATAATTTTGCTTTAACATGATCTGGTAAATTTTGTTCCTTTAACCAAGCATGCCTCCTAATGACAGAACCCGTGACAGTGGCCCTGCTGGAGGCCTCCAAAGAATCAAAACCACATTGCAAAGTATGCTTTCCAACTTGCTCTGCTGCATGCAATAAATCCTGCATTTCTTTGTTTTCTGCACCTTCAGACTTTATCAACATTTTCTGTTTAAGCAGTGACATAATACATTGCTGATATTTGAACATATGAAACTGACAATTTAGAGCCCTTATAGCCACGGTAGCAGAGGTGTAAATCTTTTTTTCCCCATCTGTCTAAAGCCCTAGAAAGTACAGTTGTGTACACTTACCATAAATGTAGATGTTAGAGTGTCTTCACTGTTGCAATCATGACTGCAGGGTTCTCCCCTGCAGGCAGGCAGTCCTCGGTCGGCCAGAATCCCAAAGTCTGGGTCCGGCGTCGGCTGTTCAGCCATGCTCCCTGACGTCAGAGCGCCAGGAGTACAAAGCTGACAGCCAACGCCATGTTCTCCAGTTTTTCTTGCCCCAGATGTCAGGAGTCCCAAAATGAATAAGGTCCCAAAACCTTTGGAAATACACCTCAGAACAATGGAGGAAAAAGGAACCACACAAAAGTAAAAATAAGAGGGGACAGGAGGGAGGGAAACCCAGTCTGCAACAGTGAAGACACTCTAACATCTACATTTATGGTAAGTGTACACAACTGTACTATGTTCATCGTGTTTCACTGTTGCAGTCATGACTATAGGGTAGAATCCCAAAGCAGAATGAAAGGGAGGTGGTCATAAAGAAGAAGGGGCGGCTAAAAGGCCCTGCAAGACTGCAGAAGCAAAGCCTGCCCTAGACTTAGAGTAGAGAGGTAGATTGCAGTGCTTTGAAAAAGTATGCACTGAACTCCAAGTTGCAGCTTCCAAAATGTCTTTGGTAGGAACTCCCCTGAGGAAGTGGCAGCAGCTCTGGTGGAATGAGTACGTATACTCCCTGGGATTTGCTTTCCATGGTGTAAATAACAAAATCTGATTCCATGAGCAATCCATTTAGAAATGGTCTGTTTTGAAATGGCTTTACCTTGGGAACTTGAAGCATAAGAAACAAACAATTACTCTGATTTTCTGATGTCCTTGGTTTTGTCCAGGTAAAAACATAGTTGTCTGTGTACATCCAAGGAATGTAAGATCTTTTCCCCTTTATTTTGAGGAGTAGGGAAAAAAGTTGGCAAGTGAATAGTTTGATTTAAAGCCACTTTGGAAACCACCTTAGGCATGAAAGTAGGATTAGTCCTTAAAGACACCCTGTCTTGATGAAAAATAATATAAGGTTCTACAGCCATAAGAGCCTGCAACTCTGAAACTCTCCTGGCAGAGGTCAGAGCTAAGAGGATGGCTGTTTTCCAAGATAAAAACTTGATGTCAGAAGAGGCAGCAGGCTCAAAAGGAGGCAAGGTGAGCTTTTCCAAAACATAGTTGAGATCCCAAGCAGGAATGGGAGGAGATCTAGGAGGTCTTAAGTTCTTAGCTCCTCTGAGAAACTGTCTCATGAGCTAGTGGGAAAAGATTGGAGGATCTGTATTATAATGAGCGGAAATAGCAGAGGCATGTATCTTAATGGAAGAGAAAGAGACCCTTATGTAAGAGATCCGTCAGGTAAAGTAAAATCAAAGGAATGTTAGGAAGAAGAGGATTAGAATCCTGAGCCTGCATCCAGGAACAAAATCTTTTCCATTTTCCTGCATAAGATTTTCTAGTGCTTGGACGTCTGGCTTCTAAAATGACATCCATAACCTGCTTGGGTAGGAGAGAATGTATCAAAGACCCTTAACCAGGCCGCCAGGCTGAGAGTTCTGACATGGGAGTGTAGAACCTGACCCTGGTGCTGGGACAGAAGGTTCGGAGTCTGTGGCAAAACCCAAGGGGGCTCCAGACATAGGTTTTTCAGAGATGGGTACCAAAACTGTTGAGGCCAATTTGGGGCCAACAAGATTATCATCTTGGGCTTGTCCTATTTGATCTTTAATAATACCCGTGGAAGAGGCGGAAAGGCATATCCCGAGAGATTTCTCCAACTGAATGACAGTGCATCCACTTTCCAAGCTTGTTCGTGGAAGTCTTGGTGCAAAAAATCTGTAGTTGATGATTGAGGTGGGATGCAAAGAGGTCTATGTGAGGACATCCCCAGACTGCTGTTATCATCCTGAATATTTCGGTGTCCAGCATCCACTCGTGTGGGTCCGAAAGGTTTCTGCTCAGACTGTCTGCCAGGAAGTTTTGCTTCCCTGGTAGAAACTGAGCTTGAAGGTCCAGATTGCAAACTAGAGCTGTGTTCCATAGATCCATGGCTAGTCTACAAAGGGGGTAGGAATGAGATCCCCCTTGCTTATGTACCACATAACTGTGGTGTTGTCTGTCCGTATCAGTAGTTGTCCTGGTTGTAGAAGATTCCTGAAGGCCAATAGAGCTTTCTGAATGGCTAACATTTCCTTTAAATTGATATGCAGGTGCTTCTGATCCTTTGTTCAAAGGCCCTGCAGACAGTTGCCCTGAAAATGGGCTCCCCATGCATAATCCGAGGCATCCATGGTTAGCATCTGAGTGGCCGGAGGCAGACAGAAGGGTTTTCCTTTGTTTAGAGTGCATGCTTTGGACCACCAAAAGAATTCCTTTTGAAAACAAGGTAGGACAGAGATCAGTGTCTCTAAACTGTGGCAATGCTGCGACCATACACTTTTTAGGTACCACTGTATTTTCCTCATATGTAGCTTTGCATATGGTATGAGAAGGATGCAGGAGGCCATGTAACCCAAAGCCTGCAGGAATCTCCTTGCAGATAGCAGAGTTAAAGTTGCCAAGGTTTTGAAAGTTAGAGCCAGCTGTAACTGTTTTTGATGCGTCAGAAATGCCATCTGGGTTGTTGTGTTTAGAGAAGCACCCAGAAAAATTATCTGTTGTGAGGGTGTCAAATTTGACTTTTTTATGTTTACAGTGAATCCCAGGAACCTGAGAAGATTTTGAACAAACTGTAGATGCTGTAGTAAGACCTCCTTGCTGTCTGCCTGAATAAGACAGTCGTCCAGATAAGGGTAGATTTGAATTCCCTTGAGTCTGCAATAAGCTACTACTGGAGCCAGGCATTTGGTGAAGACCATGGGCGCAGTAGACAATCAAAAGGGCAGCGCAGAGAATTGAAAGTGCCTCGATCCGGCCTTGAACCTGAGGTATTTTCTGCGCTCCTGCCTGATGGGAATGTGTAAATATGCCTCCTTTAAATCCAAAGTTACCATCCATGCATTTTTGGTCAGCATTGGAAGCAGCTGCTGCAGAGTTAGCATCTTGAATTTTGGTATCTCTAGAAAAGTGTTCAAGACTGACAGATCCAGAATGGGTCTCCATGAATTTGGTTTCCTGGGGACTAGAAAGAGCCTTAAATAAAAGCCTTGCCCCATCTCTGAAAGTGGAACTAGTTCTATGGCTTTCATAGCCAAAAGAGCTTCCACCTGGTTTAAGGCCTCTGTCCATTGATGTTTTGGAAGATCTGGCCATCCGCTTGGCCTTGGAAGGGTATGAAAATGGAATTTGTAACCTCTTGAAACCACATCCAGAACTCACTTGTCTTGGGTTATACAAGTCCAATTTAGGTGAAAAAGAGAAAGTTTTCCTCCGAGAGGGGCTTCCAGGCAAGAAGTTCCTGCAGCCCAACAGAGGGAGTCATTGAGTCCGTTTCCTATGAGCTTGCGACCTGTCCTCTCCTCCCCTAGGGGTGGAAGCAGTCCACTGTCGGTCTATAAGAGGCTTGTGTTTGAGGCCTTCCTCGTGAGCGTCTGTATCTACCCCTCTGAGGCCTGTCTGAATTGGGAAAGGACCAATTTTTCGTAGGCCAATTCCTACTAAATCTGGGTGGCTGTACTTGTAAGAAATCTTTAACTGTTTGCATGGATTTAGCCTTATCCTCCATCTTTTTAATCACCTCTTCAGCTTTAGATCTAAACAAAATATTATGCTGAACAGGAGCATCCAATAATTTAGCTTTTACTTGATCCGGCAAATTTTGTTCCTTTAACCATGCATGCCTTCCAATTACTGTGCCAGAGGCAGCATCCCTACAAAAAGCCTCCAAGGCATCAAAACCACAGTGTAAACCATTGCTTCCCAACTTGTTCAGTAGCATGCATTAAATCATGTAATTCCTTATCATCTGCACAGGCGGAAATGGAAGTTAGCTTTTGTTTCAAAACAGACAGGAGAAATTGCTGGTATTTCAGCATATGAAACTGACAGTTTAAAGCCCTAATAAATAAAGTAGCAGAAGTGTACACTTTTTTGCCCCATCTTTCTAAAGATCTGGAATCCTTCTCAGTGGGAATGGGGTTCTTAGCAGAAGCAGCCTTAACTCCCTTAGGACCCTGAGAAATGGTTTCAGGGTCAGCAGTAGGATTCTTGTATAAAAACTGGTTGGAATCAGGAACCCTGTAATATCCTGTCAGGCTAAACAGGAGCTGGAGGAAAACAGTCAGGGGTTAAGTTAGCCTCCGAAAAAGCATCATCCACAATATCCAAAACAGGAGGAATAGCCAGGGGTCTATGTTGGGGAAGAAGAAGAAAATCCCTTAGTCTTTTCTTAGATTCTGAATACTCCTGTCCTTCCCAGTGAAAATGTTCCCTCATTTCATGCAAAGTTTCCCCAAAAGAGAAATCCTCAGGGGGAGAAGCTGAGGGAATGGATTCCTCAGTATCAGAATCCTCATAAGGAGGGAAAGAATAATCCTGGTCAGCAGAAGAAACTGAAGAAACAGAAGCCTGATCAGAGAAGTCATAATAAACTTCCTGCCTTGGCCTTTTATCTGGAGGGGGATGTGAACCCCTAATCATAGTGAGTAAGTCTTCCGCCATCTTAAGTAACTGTTTCTGTGACTTGGGAGCCGGATCAGAAGAGGCCTGTGTTGCAGTCTTTGATTTGGAAGGAGTCTTTGGCTTTGCCTTTATTAGAAGCTGAGTAGGCCTGAAAACCCCTTCGGAAGCCGGTACCTGCACAGCGGCTCCGGACCCATCCGAAGGAGCATTGTCCGAAGGTCCTGCAACAGAAGTATTCAAAGGCCTAGTTGGCTCCTCATGGGAGTCCGTTTCGGCCATCGGTTCCGAAATGGCCGACGACAGGGGCTGGAAAAGCGCCTCACTGACAACGGCCGAACCTGAAGCTGGCTCTGCTTGTACAATATCGTCAGATTTGGACCTCGGAGGCCTGTCTTTGTCCTTGCGTCATTTGTAAACTCCGGTAGCCGGAACTGTATCCGACATTTTGTAATTAAAACGCCTACCGAAGTAATGAAATGCAAAATCGTACCTTTGTTTAATTGTACATTGATTGAATCTAGCACAAAACCGACAACTAGCTACGTCGTGGTCAGGGCCTAAGCAAGGAATACAGTAAGAATGAAAATCCTTATGAGGTATTTGCTTCCCACATGAAATACAATTATTAACTTTTTCTGACATCGGACTGGAGCAAGAAAAAAGTTTCCCCAACGGGGTACTTAGCTTTGAGTAAGAGAAGAAAGTCTTCGGACAGAAGATTGTTCAGAAAAGTGTGTCAGGAGTCAGCCGACCGGCACTTGCGAACTGCTATCACCGCACGGCAAGAAAGACTGGAGAACATGGCGTCGGCTGTCAGCTTTGTACTCCTGGCGCTCTGACATCAGGGAGCATGGCTGAACAGCTGACGCCGGACCCAGACTTTGGGATTCTGGCCGACCGAGGACTGCCTGCCGGCAGGGGCGAACCCTACATTCATGACTGCAACAGTGAAACACGATGAACATCCCCTGTCGGAGGGGGTAGGGTTTTTTGCAGTGGATGCCTTGACCCCTTTGGGACCCTGGAAAAGAGTTTCTGGGTCAGCAGCAGGGTTTTTGAAAAGGAATTTATGAGAGTCAGGTACCCTGTAATACCTGTCCGGTTTAACAGGAGCTGGAGGTAAGGAGTCAGAGGTCAGGCTGGACTCTGAAAATACATCTATTATGTCTAACACAGGCAGAATAGCTAGGGGCCTGTGTTGTGGGAGTAAAAGGAAGTCCCTGAGCCTTTTCTTAGATTCAGAATAATCTAGGCTCTCCCAGTGGAAATGTTCCCTCACAGTATGCAAGGTTTCCCCAAAAGAGTAATCCTCAGGAGGAGAAGCTGAAGGGATAGATTCTTCAGCATCAGAGTCCTCATAGGGAGGAAGAGAGTATTCCTGATCAGAAGAGGAATCTTAAAAAATGGAAACCAGATCTGAAGATTCATATTCTGTCTCTTGCCTAGGCCTCTTATCAGGAGGGGGATAGGAACCCCTGATCAAAGTAATTAAGTCTTCGGCCATTTTGAGCATCTGTTTTTTAGGCATGGAGGCCTGGCCATGAGGCTGTTGTACTTATTTCTTTGTCTTTAAAGATGGTTTAGTCTTTGCCTTTGTAGCTAGAGTCGCTTTAATGTACAATTGAGTAGGTCTGAAAACACCCTCAGAAGCCGATGCCTGCTCAGCGGCTCCGGACCCATCTGAGTGAATAGTTTCCAAAGGTCCAATACCTTGAGCTTCCAACGGCCTAGGTGACTCCAAGTGGGAGTCTACAGCGGCTTGTGGTTCCAAAGTAGCGGGTGTCAGGGGCTGCGAAAGCACCTCACTGAGAGCCGGCGAACCGGCGACTGACTTCTTCAAAGAAGCCTCGTCGTCGGTTTTAGACCTCGGATGCCTGTCCTTTTCTTTGCGTTTCTTGTGAATTGCGGTAGTCTGCTGACTATCCGACTGCATCGTGTAATTAAATCTTCTGCCAAAATAGTGAAAAGCAAAATCGTACCGGCGCTTTATAGTGCGCTGGTTAAATCTAGCACAAAACCGACAACAAGCAACGTCGTGGTCAGGGCCTAGGCAAGGAATACAGTAAGAATGAAAATCCTTATGAGGTATTTGCTTCCTACAAGAAATACAATTATTAACTTTTTCTGACATCGGCCTGGAGCAAGAAAAATGTTTTCCCCAACGGGGTACTTGGCTTTAAATGAAGACTTCGGATCTTAAATTCGTACACTACAATCTCAGGAGTCGGTCGACCGGCACTTGTGAACTGCTTCTGCCTCAGGCACCACGTGGCAAGAAAGACTGAAGAAAATGGCGTCGGCTGCATCTTTTAAACCCCTGGCGCACTGACGTCAAGGAAGAGGTGACAGCAACCAACGCCGGACCAAGACTTTGGAATTCAGGCCGACTGAGGGTAGCCTGCCAGCAGGATAACCCAAGTGTAATGACTGCAACAGTGAAACATGAAGAATATCAACAATTACAACAACTACCAGAAGCAATATACAGTCAACACAAAAAAAACACTCTACTATAAGACTATAGCCAAAGGTTTTTTTTTTTTTTTTTAAGTAGGAAAGCCTCTAACTTAAATGGCTAGCCTATGAGAAAAAGGCAGAAGGAAAGCCTCTAACTTAAATGGCTAACCTGACAAGAAGAGGTAGGGGGGAAGGGGAGGGGGAGAACTCTCCAAGTTAAATGAGTTCTACAAAGAAAAGAAGGGATACTACCACTAAACACTAACAATCACAAAACAAGACTAACATTAATAATAAACACAAACTGTTGAATTCTAGAGTAAGAAAGTTATGCAAAAAACTTTATACGAGCCTGAGCCAGAAAAACGACACCTCACAGCTGAAGCGGCAAACGAGACCTGGGTAGCTATCGCTAGGCATCATGGGATAAGGGGTAGCCTCGAGCCAGTAAACAGCTCTCGAGCTATTGAAGATGGCCGAGTCGGAGCAGAGAATCAGCTCCGATCCCAACCATTAACATTGAAGGGTTCCACGGCCAAAAGGGCCTGCAATTCCGCCACTCTTCTTGCTGAAGTGATGGCTAGAAGTAAAGCTGTTTTCCATGAGAGGAATTTTAACTCTGCTGCGGCAGCAGGTTCAAAGGGCGGATGCGTGAGCTTTTTTCCAATACAAAAGTTAAGGTCCCAGGCAGGAGTGGGAGCCCTCCTGGGGGGTCTTAAATTTTTGGCTCCTCTTAGGAACTGTCTGACCAGAGGATGAGAGAAGAGGGGTGGCTCAGTATTATAATGAGCTGAGATGGCAGAGGCATGAATCTTAATTGAAGAGAAGGATAGGCCTTTGTGGAGCATTTCTGTTAAGTAAACTAGTATATGAGGTAAGATGGGCATAGTTGTGTCCATTCCCTGAGACTGGCTCCAGGAACAGTATCTTTTCCACTTTTCCAAATAGGATTTTCTAGTACTAGGCCTCCTTGCCTCAAGAATGACATCCAGCACCTGCTTACTGAGAGTTGCTGCTGATGAATTCAGGGGATGAACCAGTCTGCTAGGTTCAGGGTCTGTAGCTGAGGATGCAAAATCTGGCCCTCCTGCTGGGACAGCAGGGAAGGGGTCTGAGGCAGGTGCCATGGAGGCACTACTGTCAGACTGCACAAAAGAGGATACCAGTGCTGGTGTGGCCAGTCTGGTGCAATTAGGACTGTCCTTGGCTTGTCCTGTTTGATCTTTAGTAGAACATTCGAGAGGAGGAAAGGCACAGACGGAGAGGCTTCCTCAGGAAAAGGACAGGGCATCCACTTTCCAGGCTTGTCTGTGGGGAGTTCTGGTGCAATATTTGCTCAATTGATGGTTCTGAGGGGAAGCAAAGAGGTCCACCGCTGGTGCCCCCCCCCCCCATCTGTTCCTCAAAAGCTTGAATATTTTGGGTTCCCATTTCCACTTGTGTGGGTCCATGAGAATTCTGTTTAAGTTGTTTACCAATAGTTGTCCTGGAAGAATAAGGTCACTGAAGGCTGTCGGAGCATTCTGTACAGCTAACATTTCTTTTTGATTGATATGCAGGTGCATTTGCTTTGGGCTCCATTTGCCTAATGCATTGTCCTGCCATGTGAGCCTCCCCATGCATAGTCTGATGCGTCTGTTAGGGTTTGGGCAGCAGGGGGTTGATTGAGTGAAAGGGAGCCCCTTGTTGTGGTAGCAGGCCTCTGCCCACCAAAGGAACTCTGTCCTTAGGCAAGGAATGATAGGAATCATGGTTTCCAGGCCCTGAGAATGTTGACACCAGAGACTTTTTAAGTACCATTCAAGTTTCCTCATATGCAGTCTTGCATATGAAATTAGTAGAATGCAAGAGGCCATGAACCCTAGGGCTTGCAGTATTTTTCTTGCAGATAGCTGGGTTTTGGTGGCCAATAGACTGAATTAGTTTGTCAAATAAATTTGTTTTTCTGGAGTGAGGAATGCCATCCGGGAAGTTGTGTTCAAGCTTGCTCCCAGGAATACAATCTGTTGGCTGGATACCAGATGAGATTTCTTTTCGTTGATGGTGTACTCCAGTGAAGTTAGAAGTCTCTTAACAAATGCAAGGTGCTGTAGTAAAAATTCCTGACTGTCCGCCTGAATCAGGCAATCGTCCAAGTATGAGTAAATTTGAATCATTCTCTGCCTGCAATATGCAATGGCTGGAGTTAGACATTTTGTGAATACCCTGGGTGCAAGTAGATAAGCCAAAGGGAAGTGCAGAGAACTGGTAATGCATAGAGCCTGCTCTGAAACGTAGGTATTTCCTGCAAGATTCCCTTATGGAGATATGAAGATAAGCTTCTTTTAAGTCTAGAGTTGTTAGCCAGGATTCCTTGGCTAGCATAGGAAGCAGCTGTTGAACAGTAAGCATTTTGAATTTTGGAACCACCAGAAAGGTGTTGAGAATAGACAGATCCAAAATAGGACGCCAAGAGTTTTTTTTTCTGGGTACCAGAAATAGTCTAATAAAAGCCTTGTTCCCTTTATTCTGTTGGGACAGGTTGAATAGCCTAGATACTGAAATGAGAAAGTACTTGTTTTGGGGCCTCTGCCCACTGGTTTGGGGGGAGTTCTGGCCATCCGCTTGGGGTAGGGAGTGAGTTAAAGTGGAATCTGTATCCCTGGGAAACAATGTTGAAGACCCATCTGTCCTGGGTAATGTACTCCCAGTTTTTGGCATGCAGGGCGGTTTCCCTCCTAAAGGTGCAAGTACTTGGGCAAGGCTTGGAAGAGATAAGGATAAGTCATTGTGAGATTTTACCATAGGATGGCGGCTTACTGCTCCTTGTTTTGGATGTGGGTGCACTCCATTGCTTAGATCTGTGCATACCCAGAGACTGTAGTCTTGGTGGTCTGCTGCCCCTGGGTTTGGACCGAGAAGGTCTGGGAGGGACTGGAAAAGACCAGTTTTTTGAAGGCCAATGCCTACTGAATCTAGATGGCTGTACTTGTAAGAAATCTAACAGTTTGCATAGAGTTATCTTTTTCCTCCATCCTTTTGAGGACGACTTCTGCTTTATTGCTCTTGGTTTAATGTTGCATCTAGTAATTTTGCTTTAACATTGTCTGGCAAAGTTTGTTCGTTAAGCCAAGCATGCCTTCTAAGAACAGACCCAGTGACAGCAGCCCTGCAAGATGCTTCTAAGGCATCAAAACCACATTGCAAAGTATGTTTACCAACTTGGTTAGCAGAATGCATTAACTCTTGTAAATTGTTAAGTTCTGCACAATCAGGAATCAACATCATTTTCTGTTTAATTAGTTCCATAATATGTTGCTGATACTTTAACATAGGATTTTTGGCCGTTGTGGCCTGAATGCCTTTAGGTCTCTGGGAAATGGTCTCTGGATCTGCAGCAGGATTCTTAAAGAGGAATTTGTGGGAGTCAGGTACTCTATAGTACTTGTCAGGTTTCCTGGGAGCTGGAGGCAAAGTATTAGGGGTAAGGCTGGATTCCAAAAAGACATCTACAATTTCCAGAACAGGAGGGATAGCTAGCAGCCTGTGCTGAGGCAAGTTTAAAAATTCCCTGAGTCTCCTTTTGGACTGAGAGTAGTCCCGGCTCTCCCAGCGGAAATGTTCCCTAAGGGCATGCAGGATTTCACCAAAAGAAAAATCTTCTGGTGGGGAAGCAGAGGGAATGGAATCCTCTGCATCAGAATCCTCATAGGTAGACAAGGGTATGTCCTGGTAATCAGAAGAGTCAGAGTTATCAGACTCCTGATCTGAAGAATCAGAAGGAAAATCATTTCCTGGTCTTTTTGAGGGGGAAGGCGAATTTTCCCTAATTAAAGTAATAAGGTCCTCAGCCATTCTAAGCATTTGTTTTTGTGGCATGAGGGTCTGAGAATGCACTTTGGTTGTCTGTTTCCTAGGCATAGTGCGAACTTTAGGCCTGAGAAATTCGGTACTTTTGGTTTGAAATGAAGTCGTCGGTTTAATATGAAAATCGGATGGCCTGAATACACCCTCAGAAGCTGCTGCCTGCACAGCGGCTCTGGACCCATCCAAGGTAGACAAATCTGCAGGTGCCATAGTCGAAGAAGCATCTCACGGCATACCAGACTCTGAATGGGTCTCAGTAGAGGCCTGCGAAAGCACCTCACTGAGTACTGGCGGACTGGCGACCAGCTTAACAGTAGCGTCGTCGGCAGTTTTGGACCTATGCAGTCTGTCTGTCTTTAACCTTATGTTTTTTCAGAAAATTGGTAGTCGGATGGCTTATCGAAGCCATTTCGGAATACGGAGAACGAGAGCGAAAGAATTTAGCACAAAAATAGCCCAACGATGAATAGTTCAGGTGTTGAACAAGGCACAAAACCCACAGCGAGGGGACGTCGTGGTCTGGGCCTAAACAGGTGACACAGTAACAATGAAAATCTCTGTGAGGTATTTGCTTTCCACAGGCAAGACAATTATTAATTTTTTCTGACATTGGTTAGAGCAAGAAAAAAGGATCCCAAATGGGGTACTTACCTTTTAGAAGACTTCAGGTCTGAAACTCGAAAAAGGAAAATTTCAGGAGGTGGACGACCAGCACCTGCGAACTGCTTCTGCTTCGGGCACCGCATGGCAAGAAAGACTGGATGTAATGGCGTCAGCTGCATGTTTTATACCCCTGATGACCTGACATGAAAGGAGCGACAGCATCCGACGCAGAAAACCCAAGACTCTGGTATTCAGGCTGACTGAGGGCTACCTGCAGGCAGATAACCCAAATGTGATGACTAACAGTGAAACACGAAGAACATCTTATCCAATATTACTTTCTCCATTATTTTTCCACAACATGAAAGTAGATTTAAAGGTCTATATGACTCTGAGTTTGTCCTACTCCCCTTTTCCTTAAAGACAGGTTATTAACAAGTGCATGTCTCCAATCTTGAGGAATCTTCCCATATTTATATGATCTAGTGAATAATTGAAACAATGGTACCGTACGTTCTCGCTGATGCACTCTCAGGTCATTGCTACTAATTCCTTCGCCTCCTGTGCTTTGTTTGGAATCAGTTTGGGCAGTTCTTTTTCAATATAATCTAATTTCATTCAAATATCTGAAGTTACCTGGATGTCACTAGGACAATTTATCACCCATTTTGCAATGCCAAAACGTATTGCAGACGATTTTGTAAATATATCTATAATCTGTGTCTGAGAATAAATTGCAGCATCTGCACAAAATTTATCAATTTGTGTGACTTTATTCCTTCCATATCTTATGTATCTATAAAAAGGTTTCCTATTATGCTCAATATCTACATATAAATTTTCTTCAAATTTTTCTTGATCTTGTCTCACACTATGTTTAATCTGTCTCTCCAGCTTATTTCAGTTTTCAAAATTGTAGTTCCACCTCTCTTCCATTTCTTGTATTTTTTGTCTCTCATCTTAATCAGATATCTTGTTCTTATGGAAATATATCCCCCCTGACGTATGTATACACTGTGATGTTAAACTCTTTTTTTTATTTTTGCACTCAATTTCTTTTTCAAAACTTTTCACATTCCATTTGCAGTTTTTCCACTGAACACCGCACTCCAGTTAGTTATACATAGTGACTGTTTTGCTTCCATATAATCTGTAATTAACCTTCTGTGCATTGGTTTAGATTTCAGTTTGGCAGAATTATCGAGCAACAAATGAACCTTTATAGCCCCATGATCACTGCACATCAACGGTGGTAAAATTTTACTTGAAGTAACAGTAATTTCTTTAGGAACACAATGTCTAGTATGTTACATCCCCTGATAGTTTTTTTTTACAATCGGAAGAAATTGTTGTTCCTGAATATATGCTGTAAATAATGTCCTCACTAATGTTGCTCAATCAATATTATCCCAGTCTGATTCTGGTAAATTTAAGTCACCTGCTATTATTATTCTTCCCTCCTGTGTTCCATATAAGAAATGTATGAATTCCGCTTGATCATCTGCACTTGACTTTGGTGCTCTATACACTCCAACAATTGTTATATGTTCCAGGGTTGTATTTATTGTCACAGTTACACAGTCTATAGTATTGGTGTTATCATTGAACATGCAATAATCACGTCTCAACTCCACCTTATTTTTTGCTATAAAAATAAGTTATGTACTCACCATAACGTTCCATCTGAGTAGGTACTTCATTTGTCTGCAACCTGTGGGTATCGGATCCGATCTCGGATCCGAGCCGGCAGCTTTCCAAGCTACAAGATCCGAGCTCCTAGCTCCTCCCCCTACCCATAATCCCCTGCTATGTGCTACATTACCTCAGATCGAATTTTTTTGCCTCTTACACAACTCCTACCTTTGATAGAGGAAGTCACACCAGATAACTGTCCTAAAGCAGAACAAAGATTTCTTTGGTGATCAGGAATCCCGAAAGGTTCGGGGGATGGCAGGGGGGGGGACGGTTGCAGACAAATGAAGTACCTACTCAGATGGAACGTTATGGTGAGTACATAACTTCTTTATCTGAAGTAGTTACTTCATTTGCTCTGCAACCTGTGGGACAGAGTCCCCAGCTACCTAGGGAAAAACCCTGGGCGGCCTTAAGGAAGGATATTCCGAAGCACCGCAGAGCCAAAGGAAGCCCTACCTCTCTATACCATATCCAACTTATAATGAGAAATAAACGTATGTGAAGAGGACCAGGTAGCTGCAGAGCATATGTCATCCAAGGGGATCCTAGACCAGAAGGCTGCAGAGGTGGCCACAGCCCTCGTAGAGTGAGCACGAATTCCCGTAGGAACCGGTTTGCCTGCAGCCAAGTACCCGTGGACTATGCATTGACAATTCCAATTTGCTACAGTCACTTTGGAAATGGCCTTACCCATGGCCGATTTAGCAAATGACACGAACAACTGGTCCGACTTGCGAAAATCCTTAGTCCTGTGCAGGTAGAAACGCAGTTGTCTGTGCACATCCAGTTTATGCAATTTGTATTCTCCTCTATTCTGAAAGTTTGGGAAGAACACAGGTAAGTTTATTGATTGATTGCTATTTGACTCCGAAGCCACCTTAGGTAAGAACGACGGATTAGTCCTGAGGAACACTCTATCCTTGTGAAAAATGAGATAAGGATGCTTCATACACAAGGCTTGAAGTTCTGACACCCTTTTGGCTGAAGTAATGGCCACCAAAAAGGCTATTTTCCAGGTCAAGAATTTTAATGGAATCGAAGCCGTGGGTTCAAAGGGTGGGCCTGTCAAGGCTTGTAAGACTAAGGTCAAATCCCATGTAGGCACCACCACTTTCACCGGAGGCTTCAAGAGGAAAACGCCACGCAAGAAGGTTTTACATAATTTTGTAGAAGCCAAAGATCCTAGTCAGTCTCCCACATGGAAATGGGAGATGGCTGCCAATTGCACTTTAACTGTAGAAGCACTTGCTCCTTGTCTAAATATCAGCGACAGGAAGTCTAGAATAGTAGGAATAGGAACTGTAAATGGATCCAGGCCTCCATCTTTAGCCCAGACAGAGAAACGTTTCCATTTGCTGTAGTAAATCTTCCTAGTAGTCGGCTTATGTGCTGCGACTAGAATGGCCTTAACAGGAGATGAGATACCGGGAGTCCTAGCCATCAGTGGAACTGGAGCAATCAAGCCGCAAGCTTGAGGTTCACCAGGTTTGGGGGTTGGTATCCCGCCGGATGTGAAATCAGGTCTGGAATGGGATCCAGTATCCATGGCGGAGATACACTGCGAGACCACAGGTAAGGGAACCAGATCTGGCGAGGCCAGAATGGGGCTATGAGGATAACTCTGCTCCCCAACCGACGGGCTTTCTGTATAAACTTGGTCATGAGCGAAGGGGGGGATAAGCATAAAGTAGACCGGGTGGCCAAGCATGGACTAGAGCGTCTCTGGGATTCTCCCCTTCGGGGGGAAGTATTGCGAAGTACTCACTGCATTTTGTGTTTAAGGGAGAAGCAAAAAGATCGCAGCAAGGCCAACCCCATTTGCGGAAGATCTGCTTCGCAACTGATGGATTGAGAGACCACTCGTACGGAGTGAGAATCACTCTGCTCAGTTTGTCCGCCAAAATGTTGGACCGACCCAGAATGTGTGTTGCTACCAGAAAGCGGTTGGTGGATATCGCCCATTCCCACACTCTCATAGCCTCTCAGCAAAGTGGGTAGGACCTGGTTCCTCATTGCATGTTTATGTACCAGACAACTGACATGTTGTCTGTCTGGACTGCAATAGTCCCCAGAGGTAGAAGGATGTGGAGAGCTTGCAACACTAGAAGCACCGCCTCATCTCTAGGACACTGATATGCAAAGCAGTCTCCAGGGGAGTCCACGTGCCTTGGACGGTTCTGCCCGAACAATGCCCCCCCCCACCCGAGGCGAGAAGCGTCCGTGGTCAGCGTGGCTTGGGGGGGGGGGACAACAAAAGGCCTCCCTTCCCTCAGCTCTGGGGCGTGGAGCCACCAAAGAAGGGAGTGCCTGCAAACTCTGCTCAGAGGAATCGGAGTATTCAACGGATGGAGTAGCAGGGACCACTGAACTTGAAGGGTCCACTGCAGAATCCTCATTCGCAGATGCGCGTGAAGGGCGAGACTGATCGCTGCTGCCATACATCCTAGTGCCCTCAGAACTAATTCCACCTCCGGGGCCGGACTTTGAAGAAGAATTAGCACCTGACACGACAAGCTGTTTAGCCTGTCCGCAGTTAGCATAGCTCGAGAAATGCGGGTATCTAACTTGACCCCTATGAACTTCAGGACCTGTACGGGGCAAAGAGAGGATTTCTGGAGGTTTACAGAGATGCCTAAGCTCTGGGCAAGGGTCAGAGCATAATCTCTTGCCACACAGAGCTGATGCCTGTTGGTGGCGGTAAGGAACCAGTCGTCTAGGTACGGAAGACCTGAATGCCCTGAAGTCTCAGGCGGGCTGCAACCACTGCCATGACCTTGGTGAACACTCTGGGGGTTGAGGTGAGGCCGAACGGGAGAACCCTGAACTGGTAATGACTGGCTCCCAGCCAGAAGCGGAGAAACCTTCTGGATTGTCTGTCCATCAAGATGTGGTAGTACGCATCCTTGAGGTCTATCGAGCACATCCAGTCGTTCTGCCGCAGAAGGGGGAGAATAGATTGGAGGGTGACCATCCGGAATTTTTCTTTGGGAATGAACAGGTTCAAAGCGGAGAGGTCTAGAATTGGTCTTGGGTCCCCCGTCTTTTTTGGCACTAAAAAGAACCTGGAGTAATAACCCAATCCAGACTGGTCTGGGGGGACGGGCTGGATGGCTCTTTTTTCTAGCAACTTCAGGACTTCTGAAGCTGCTGCCTCCCTTTGATTGGGTGGAACATCGGGGAGGTGTCTGGTCGAGGGAGGGTAGTTTAAAAGGGGATGGTATAACCTCTGGATATGATGCGAAGCACCCATCGATCTGTCATAATGGACTCCCAGTTTGACAGGTGCTCCGACAACCACCCCCCGACTGCCTCCAGAGAGGGACAGCCGGGTAAGCCCTCAGGGCTGCTGCGCAGGTCTATCCGGGAAAGGTTCCCTGGAGCTGAAGTTACGCGGTCCCCCTCTGCAAAGCCGGCGTCCTCCTTGTCCTCCTCTGCCTCTAGAGGATGAGGGGTCCGAAGCTGGATGGGATTGGTGGGACTTACGGAACCACAGCTTCTTTTGTCCCCTCCAATTCCTAGAAAAGGACTGTTGGGGATTAGAAAAGCAGACCCCGATGGCAGACAGCGTCTTCCCATGCTTCTCGCTTTGGACCAGCGTGTCGCGAACGGTCTTGCCAAAGAGCGAAGATCCGTCAAAGAGTGCATTCGCGAAGGACGCCTTGAAGGGATCCGTGAAATCACAAAGACGGAGCCAGGAGTGACGTCGCAAGACGACCCCGGCTCTGCTGGCCCTAGCGGCTCCCTCCATGGCATGGGAGAGTAGACGCATGGACGTGTTAGAGATGGATTTCAGAGTGGCCATACGAGTTGAGAAAACTTTTTTGTCCTCGACCGACATGGACTCCCGGGGGGGCTGCAGCGTATTCCTTAATTAAGTCTCATTGCAGCCTAATGGTATGTGCCATATAGCTCAGCGCCCTTACAGAAAAGGTCGCTGAACTAAACATCCGCTTCCCAATGCGGTCCAGTGCCCGAGATTCCTTATCTGGCGGGTGAACCGAAGAACTCTCCTGCGCGAGTTCTCTCTTGGTGGCAGCCGTCACTAACATGGCATCCACGGGGGTTCCCTTGGCCCAAGACAGTCTATCCACTGGGGGGCTAAGGATCTTGTCGGGTCGCTTCGGGATAGGCTCCACGGTGTTGGGCTCCTTCCACGCCCTGGTAGTAATGAGGTCTACCAGGGGGTCAGCCGGAGGGGACACCCAGGAGGTAGAAGGGCCTGCCTCAAACGCATCCAGGTACATGGATTCATCCGCGGAAGGTTTTTGGGCAGACCACCCCCCTCTAATACGCAACATTTCCATGATGTCTCCGAAGGAGACATCATCGGGGGGTGACCTTGGGGGAACCTTCTCCATCTAAATCCGTGTCGTTTGCAACGGACTCGGGGGAGTCCAGGTGCCTCCTCTTGCACCATTTACGAGGGACCTCCTCGGTGGGACTGTCCGAAGAGGGCTCATCAACGGGGTCCTGTTCCTCCAAGGGAACCAGCTGGAGGGCTTGAGCAGGCTGTCCCGATGGTCGGATAATGGAGGATAGACCCACATGCAGCGGGGGTACGGGAGGATCCAACGCCCGAACCAGGGACCTGGAGGTCCTCGACAGTACCCTCTCAACAACTTCAAAAGCCGAAGGAGAGCTACTCTAGCCAGGCTCCGAGAGCAATCTCCTCGGCTCCAAGATAGGGATCGGGGTCGGAGCAGATGCAGCCGGAGCCGAGATAGAGGTGTGCTCCGAACCCAACGGAGCCGAAGACACACCAGCTACCCCGGATCTGATGCTCAGCCCTCAGCCCCGAGAGCTCAGATCCAACAGACTCGAAGGCACAGTCGGCGTCAAAGCGACCTGAGCTATCGGCGCCGACGAATCCCCGGTTCCGAAAGGGCCCGGATCCGATAACTCTGAGACCCGAAAACGGGTCAGAGAAGGAGTAATCGGAGCAAACATGGGGGCCGTGCTCCCCCCCAGAGGGGGGGGGCAAGAGCACCCCCATCTGCATTTGGGTCTTGATGAATCTGCGCATCATCCGATCCATATCTGCTTCAGTGAGGCTTCTGGTTGATCTTGAATTCGTCGTCGAGGCGGGCCGGGAGGGCCGCCTCGACGACCTCGAGGGAGACTAATCCTCCTCCTCCAGCTCCGGAGAAAAACGAGGTGAATGGAGCCGAGAGGGGGAGGATCCGGAGACCCTCGAGGGAGACCTAGCCAGTTTAGACGGCGGGGCTGAGGGTTGAATCTCAGCCCGCCTTTTGTGGGACATATGGCCCTTGTCCTTATGCCTTTTCTCCACCGTAGTGGAGGTACCTGAATCCCCCGAACTCACAACCAAAGAGGGAGGTTGAGTCCCAGGTTGAGTCGGGGGCACAGAAGGCACAAGGGCTGTCGAGACAGCCTGTGTCTGAGAGGGGGAGGAAGAAGAAGCAGATTGCTGAGGCAACAAGCCCGCCAGGATCAGCTTGTTCTTCCTGCCCCTGATAGCTCGGGGATTAAAGGCCGCGCAGATTGTGCAGGCCAATGACAAGTGGGCCGCCCCCAAGCATAAAACGCACTGAGTGTGGCCATCCGCCGGCGAAAGCTTATGGCCACATTCAGTACATTTCGAGAACACCGCCTTAGGCCCTTCAGCCATAACACCACTCACACCAAGAACACACCCAAACACTAAGAGGGGGGAAGGTGACAGGCGGAACTACCAGAAAACTAGTTAGAAAAGGGGAACAAAGATATCTAACTAAACTACACTATAGATAACTAACCCAGAAAACTACACACACTCACACTAGAAAAAAGATTTTTTTTTTTTTTTTTTGACAGAAAAAGAAAAAGGTTCAATCTCACCAAAAGCCAAGGAGCTCTTCAAAAGTAGCTGCTTCAGCCGCGGCAAAAAACGATCTGAGGTAATGTAGCACATAGCAGGGGATTATGGGTAGGGGGAGGAGCTAGGAGCTCAGATCTTGTAGCTTGGAAAGCTGCCGGCTCGGATCCGATATCGGATCCGATACCCACAGGTTGCAGAGCAAATGAAGTAACTACTTCAGATCATCTGTTACAGTAAAAACATTTATACCCCGACAGAACCAGTTTCCAGTCATTGTTCTTTAACCATGCTTCACAAACAATAACCAACATCAATCTTGTGGGAACGTAGCAATTTTTCCAACAAAAAAAGTACTTATTAATGTTCCTAGCATTAACAACCATCAGAGATGCATCAAATGTTGCCATCAGAAAACTGTAAAAATTTCGACCTGGCAAAAATCCCGCCTAGTGTTTGTCAAATACTGCAAAATATATGCTGCAAAAAATCTCTTCCCTTCTTCTTTTTTGGCTTTTTCCATTTAGGGGTCGCCACAGCGGATCATCAAAATCTCTTTCCTGATCTTGACAAATGCACACCATTCTGTCTGAACATGTGTGCCCAAAACTAGGGATGGATGCTCTACACATTTCCATTTTTTTGAAACAGGACATTTTTTTCATGTAGGTGTTTACCCCAAAAAATCTTTTCATCCACAGTGACCTGACTATCCTTTCTATAAGTGATTTGTGAAAAATACGTCCTAACACCAGTACAAGCTATACTATCTAAGAGGGCTGTCAGTTCTCTACTAACAGTCAGAGAATCCCTGTGGATGAGATCATTCATACCAACGTGAATAAAAACAGATCTGTACTTCCTTACATTAAGGCGTCCCAAGGCTCATCTCGCATATTCTGTTTTTGCTCCTGGCAAGCATAACGCTATTTCAATGTTCATTACCTTCTTTGCAAATATAAGTATCAGTTCCTCTAATAACCGAATCTCCAATTACAAAAATATCTTTGCTGGCATCGTCTTGTTTCAATGGGGATGAATGATCTTTACAGACAATAGATGCATCATTTCATAAATGTGTTCTATTTGTTCTTTGCTTAACATTATTTATCTCACCAATCCAGTCATTAATGTATGTAACAACAGTTCTTCAAGCTGTGCCAATTGCACAAGTGCAATCATTATCATTAAGTCTAGATTTACTTCCAACAATGGTAAGCAAATCATCCAGCTTTTGACACGAATATCAGCGGTTACCTTTAAATATGCATAGCATTTAATACACTGTACAAGCAAGATATTTGTGCATTAGCAAATCATTATTTCCATACTCATTTAAGGAGTCCATATTCAGCTTCAAACAAAATATTGTACAAGAATAAACAAAATCAGTAACCACAGAATTCAAAGAGAACTTAAATCAACTTCTATGACAAATCACACAAGCAATATACAACTACATACTACAATACGTACAGTAAAGGTGTTCTAATTGTACAAGTTCTGCAAGCCAGACAAAACCTGTAATTCCTTTATGTCAAGTGCATATGCATGCAGTAGCTTCTGCTCACTACTGTTCACAGTTGTACTTCTTTTTAGCAGTAAAGATCAATAAATCACAAACCAAGGTAGGATTCTTTAAATATGCTCTGGATTTTCCTCTCTGCAGTCTGAATTTACAGCTAAGCCCCTTGGGATGGCTAGAGCTTGCCTATCTAAAACCTATCCCTTTCTAACAACTGACGGTGAAATTAAAAATAAAAACAACAAAATAAGAATCAAAGTAAATCTTGTTAACAAGCTATCCCCTTCTACCTACAAACAATGAAAAACAGTGACAAATAAAATACAAATTCAAATAAAACTTCTCTTACCAGTCAACTCCACAGTAAATCACAAACCAAGGTAGGACTGCTTAGATGTGCTCTGAATTTGGGAAGTCTTTTTGGAGCTGAAGTGTGGTATGAAAAGGGATGAAGTAGCTCCTGGTTACTATCCTCTGCATCCATCTGTCTTGAGTGATGTACGTTCAGGTTGTTAGACACAGGGATAGGAGCCCCTGACTGTCTCCAGCACACAGCAGTCAGGCAAGTTCTCAGGAGCGCTGAAACGGCTTCTCATAGAAGGGCCCACTGAAGCCTTGATTCTGCAAACCACCTTGCCCCACGGGGACTCCGATTATAAGAGTTCCCCTTTTGCCATGGGGGGCCCTATCTTCAGACATGTCAGGTGAAAAACCCTGTGATTTGCAGAAGCAAATTTTCTTGTCTGCTTTTCAATTCCTGGAAAAGATCATTTGAAAAATGGAAAATGTGATCCCTATGGCAGAAAGGAATTGGCTCTCCTTTACACTTCTGAAGATTGTATCCCTCACTTTGGAACCAAAATTTATTGGCCAATCATAGGGAGCATTCACAAAGGACATCTTAAAATGTTCTGCAAAGTTGCAGAGCCTCATCCAAGCATGTCTCCTATTGGATATCAGTGTACCACCTACTCTAGATGCACCATCTGTGATGTTGGGGATCAGGCACATAGAGATACTGGATAAATATTAAAGGGTGACTACTTGCACATATGTGGACTTCCTCTGATCTGCAGGCATGGTCCATGGGAGAGATGTGGAGAGTTCTTTGGTCAAATCTCTCTGAAACCGTGAATCATGTGCTAAGTAGTTTAAAGCTCTCACCAAGAAAGTAGATGAAGCATATACTTGCTTCTCAAATGTGTTCAATGCACAGGACTCCCTGTTCAGTGGATGGACAGAGAAACTCTTAAGTAGTTCCTTCTTAGTGGCTGCTGTCACCACTACAGAATGCACAGTCACTTCCTTGCTCCAATGGAGGCATTCTTTAGGGTGATGAGAAATTTGTCCAGTTTCTTGGAATGGGTTTTCCGCTGTGTCTGGCTCCTCCCAAGTCCATGTGAAGATCAAATCTATCATCTTATCTGTAGGAGGGATCACCCAAGATGTAGAATGGCCACAGCTAAAAGCCTCACTGAATACTGACTTTTCTGGAGAAAGCATGTGGAAAGACCATTCTTCCTTCTGTTTAAGCAGTTTGAGGATCTCTTTGAACATGTTCTGAAGGGGGGATCTGGGAAAACCTTCTCATTTATCAATGTCAGTATCTGTGGTAACAGATTCTGGAGTATAATTTAGGTGCCTCCTTTTGCATATGTACTTAGTGTACCTTCTCAGTGGGATACTCTGGTTAAAGGACTCAAACTGATGTGGTCTGCTTCACGGGAGCCAGTGAGAGATTTCTGAAGACTGACTGTCCCAACAGGACAAGAAGAATAGGATTTGGATCCAGGGAGGTACTTTGGAGGAAGGATGGATTCAGGCTGAAAGCAAGTGTCATTTTTCTGAAATGAGAGAAAGTACCCTCTTGAATGCTGAGCTTTTAAACGGTCCAAGGAGCCAAGCTCTAGAAGCAGAAGCCCTGGATTGAGGCTCAACCCGAAACACAACACAACTGGGATCCAAGGCTGATGTTGGAGCAAAACGGTCCAACTATGAAGCACCTAAAGGGAGGAAAGGCTCAGAGGACCTTGGATCCAGACCTACACCTTTGGAGTTGATGCAGGCTATTTGGCTTCTAAACTCAGGCAACTCTGAAGCCGGGAGGATCCCCAAATGGATCTAGCACTGAATGAATTTCATCATCTTGTCTGCGTCAGCTTCTGTTAGGCTCTTGGAAGACCTAGTTGACCATAAAGATGAAAAAGTAGATGGAGGTTTGGAATGATGGTAACTTTTCTCTTGCAGGATCAAAGAACGGAACATAGGTGAAACACGCTCTGGAAAAAACTTCGGCTGGGTACTGGATCTGGTAAGAACTTGATCCAAAAAGAGCGTCATCTCCAAGGGTATTGCAAATTTTGAAGCCAGATGCAAAGAGAAAGAATGACCCAAAGACCTTTTCCTCAAAGATTTAGACTTTTCTTATTCTTTGTCTTTCTTTCGCCCTGTTTTTTTTTTCCTTAGGTTTCTTAGCAGATTTTTTAGGAGGAGGAGAGATGCATGCAGAACAAGGTTTCAAGGAACCAGGAGGAGTGCTTTCTCCTGCAGGGGCTGACAGGAGTCCTTTCAAGATCAGTTTGTTCCTCCTTTCTCCTATGGCATGTTAGTCAAAAGCTTCACAGATGGAGCAGGATGTGTGAAGGGTGCAGACAACAGACACATTTTTCATGGTTGAGAACAAGTCACACACTTTTTAAACACAGATGGTTTATCTGACATGCTGAAAAAGAAAATAATCACAAAACTAGGAGTAAGTGATAAAAATCTAATAAGAAAGGAAAGTTTTTAGACACTCTAGACAAAGTTGTTCAAAACCCAAGGTGAAGAACAAGGGGAAAAAAGGGTTAGGGGTGAAGTAAGATACAGAAATATTATAAAGAAGTATGGTAGCCAAAGTTTTAACTAGAAAATACAAAGACTAATCAACTTATCTCTTCAGCACCCACAGATCCACACTGCCTTTTGTGGCGGCAAACAAGATCTGAGGTATTTCACACAACACCAGAGATTATGGTAAGTGGAGGAGTCTTAGCAGCAGATCCAAAACCTGAAAAGTGGCTAAAGTTGGATATGACACAGACTCAAGACCCACACGTTGAGGAAAAGACTACATCAGATCAAAAGATACTACAAAAACTAAAAGTTGAAGCTCTTGTTTATGGACATGTAAAGTAATATACAAGCAGTGAAAATGTTTTAGTTCCTTCAATTTTATCTGTACAGATCAGGAACATATATATATATATATATATATATATATATATATATATATATATATATATATATATATATTTTTTTATCAGCCAGAGAAGTCGTGGATATTAATAAAGAGTTGAAGACATTCATCTGGGAGGGGAAGAGGACAAGAGTTACATGCGATAAGTTCATCCTTCCAATACAAGGTAATTAAGGATTACCTGATGTGAAGGGATATTTTAGAGCTACAAAAATTTGGGCTCATATACATAACACAAGCAGAAGGTTATAATTACAAATGGAAAGGGATGATAATGAAGCAGGGGGAAAGTTCAACAAAAAGAGTGTGGGACTTTGGATGCAGAGCCTTAAAGAGAATAAACATTCAGATTATTACATTCATAAAGCAGCAAAAAGAATTCTGAGAACTAAACCAACATGAGAATGGCAAAAGGAGATTTTGCCAATAGGGATGACTGCAAGTTTGGGGTAGAGAAAATAAGTAAAAGGCGGCTGATATTACTGAAGAATATTGGCAAAGGAACCAGGTATTGGGAAATAACCACAGAGGGAAAGGTAACAGAATGGGATGAAGCCAAGAAGATGTTTGGGCTGCAGGCTAGAGACGGCCTTCCCTACTGGGGATTGACATCAGAGTATAGGCAAAGAGAAAGAGATAGATGAAAAAAGAAGTTATGTACTTGCCATAACGTTCCATGTCTGCTGTCCATTTCTCCATTCATTCTTACTTACTTGGATGTGTTCAGAGCCAATCCTCAGCTCCGACTAGGCCGAATACACAGCTGCAGTCTCAAACTTGGCTCGTGGCAAGGTAGGTATCCCCATGATGCGGTGGTGCAACTCTCCAGATCTTGTTTGCTGCTAACAGTAGTAATGAGTAATATATTGGTATGACCCCATGTCAAGGAGAAAACAGAGTCAAAGGAGCTCATGTATAAGAGGAAAGATCACCACCAGGTCCTCTAGGAGTCCTTGGACAGTGGAAGGAGTGGGGGCTGTAAGAATGAAGGGTGAGATGGACAACAAACATGGAACGTTATGGTGAGTACATAACTTCTTTACGTTATATGTTATCCCATCTCGCCTGCATTCTTACTTGGATGGGACAGCGTCCTTAGCATCTTTTTCCTGGGTGGCTCACGGGAGTACACCTTTGAGCACAGTGGAACCAAAGGTGGCCCTGTTCCTGAAGGCCAAATCACTTTGTAATGAGTGATAAATATATGAGGATTGCTCCCCCCAGCTGCAGCACATTCTGGCCTGGAAAGCAGAGAATGTTGCTAATGCTCTAGTTGAGTGACCCCCAATTCTGAGTGGCAACTTTCTATTACTGGAGGTGTAGATAAAGGTGATGCAACCTGAAAGCCAATTTGAAAGGGTGAGATATCCTTTAGATATTATACTTTGTACCCACCTTTCTTTTGTGATACTTTGCCAGGCTTCTGGGTACAAAGATAAACACCCCCCCCCCGACTGCCTCCAGAGTAGTGCAGACGGGCCTCCTTTCAGGTGCGCTGATAGGGATGTCCACAAAAGGAATCACGGTCACCCTGGTTTTGCAGACCCCACCCTGCCTCTAAGGACATCTACTACTGTTGCCTCCTCCACTGCCCCTGGGGAAGGATTCACCTCATGCATCTTGGAAAGCTCCCTGGGATCTTTTGAACCACATTTTTCCACTCTTCTGACCTTTAGGGTAAGGTCTTGAAGGTACTGAAAAACGTACTCCAACGGCAGAGAGAGTTTTCCCTTCCTGCTCACATCTGGTGAGTGTGTCTAACTTTGGGTCCAAAAAGTGAGGAACCATCAAAAGGGGAGTTACTAAAGGTAGACTTAAAAGTTTCTGCAAAATTTCACAAGCGCATCCAGGAGTGTCTCCTCAAGGAAACACCTGAACCCTCTGTCCTACTCACTCCACCCACTGCATAAGATATCAGTCTCATGGAGGAGTTGACAGCAAAATTTAAGGTGGACAGCTGGGAGAAGACTTTCTCAGTCACCCCCACAGCAAATTAATGTTGTAGAGTATCTTGTAGCTCTTTTAGACCTCTTTGTAGCCTTGTAAAATGTGTGAGGTAGTTCAGCGATCGGAGTGTAAAAGTTGCTGATGAAAAGACTTCTTTGTTCGGAGGATGAACAGATGAGGATGTCTCAAAGTTCCTTCTTGGTGGCTGCTGCCACCACCATAGCATCTACAGGCACACCTTCTGTAACAAAATCTTTTCCAGTGTGGGCTGTTTGGCCTCCGAGGGACTGGTTCCATAGTGTCAGGTGACTACCATGCCTTTCGAATGACTAAGTCCATTAGCTCATCACAAGGTGGAGACAACCAGGAGGCTGAAGGTTGAGATCAAAAGACCTTCAGGTACACAGACTCCTCATCAGAAGGGTTGATGGTTTTCCAGCCGCCTCTCTGCTTTAGGATCTCAAGGATATATGCAAATGAGATATCTTCAGAGGATGATCGTGGGTGACAAACTAATCAGGGGAGTCTATATGCTTCCTCTTGCATGTCCTCTTTCAAGGGAGCTCCTCAGAAGGGTATTCTGGGGAGCCCTTAGAAGAGAAGGGTTTGCCCAATAGGGGTAACTGAGGCTGTGAATCTCTGCTGTCCTGTGGATGCGGTGGTGCTGAGACAGTAGCCGGTGCCTTGAGGGGATGAATGTCCGTATCCTTGTGTAGAGCTGTAGTGGGGACAGCACACATCAGCTCGAAAGCAGAACCCACTGGTTCCGAGGATATCTCCAGTTCCGAGGAACCACCCCCAGCCCCAGAGAGATCGGCTCCAAGGCTGATGTAGAAGTTGAGCTCACCCGAGCAGACTCACCGAGGGGTAGGCTATGAACCGAAGAAGTTAGGGTCTGAGCATCCCCCCGGGGCCGACCTGAGAACTTAATCTCCCAGACACCCCGGACGGCATAGTGTGTGTAGGAACAGATATCGGTTCCATAATCTCCAAAGGGGGGCCCAGAACCAACGGGTCTACAGCAAATGGTACTTGGTACTTCGGCTCCGAATATCCAGCATGGCTCTGAGGAGGAACGACAGTGGATGCAACAGTCTTAGAAGGTTCCGAAACTTGTTGGGTCAGAGCAGAGAACAATTTAGCTAGCACCAGCGACTTCAAAAGTCTGCGCACCACCCGCTCCACATCATCATCAGCTAGGCTCCTAGAGGACCTGGAGGATAGAGTTGGTGAACGAGATCTCTCCAAAATGGGAGATCTCAAGGCAGGAGAGACCAGTAGAATATCAATGGACTGGCTCCGAGACACAGTTTCTTTAGTCTCTGAAGACCTTGGAGCTGAAGAACCAGGTTTGTCAATAATAATCTCAGTCAGTTCCGAAGCCTGTGCAGCTGAAGAGGTTGATGGCAGTGACATTTTTGACAATTTTTTAGGGGGCTCTGACTAAGCTGAAAAGACAGGAGATGGCCTTTTAGTTGGTTTGTCCCACTTAGAAGAAGAGGACAAAGGAGCAGCACACTGTACAGCTTCTCCAAATGTTGGTTTCAAGACCCCTTTTGACAATCTATTTGTTTTTCCTCTCCTGCAACATATGTGTGATAAAGGAGTGACAGAAAGTGCGATTTTCCTGGAGATGGATATCTCCTGTATAGCTCCAAAACAATAGACACAAACGCCATGTCCATCTGTAATAGACATTTTCTGGGTGCATTTTTGACATTTTTTAAAGCCCAAAGGCTTATGTTCTTTCTTCCTAGTGTCTTTGGACATGTAAGAAAAGAATAACAAACACCAAGTAAGCTCACACCACTTCTAGAAATATAAAACACACTAATTTAATAAACAGCACATCTAAGGAATATAAATAATATTAGCTTTGCTCTAACTAAAATGAGCACTAGGACTTCTAATTTAAACGGACCTAGAAAGGTATAATAAATGGAGAGAGAGAATACACTAACACTACTACTACTACTAACCCTCTTATTTAAACGAGGTAACGAACTAACCAAGCTACAACTAAGTGACTAGAAAAAAACACACAACACTACAGGTAGTTTTAAAAGCACCACTAAAGAAAATAACTACGGGATACAAGTACAGGCCTGTGGGGGGGGGAAAAAAACAGCCAAGCAAAAAGACAACAGTAGAAAAAGGAGATAAAACTAAGCTACACACCAAAGCTAAAGTTTAACAGCACACAGTAAACTAACTAATGTTTAAATCCTAACTAGTTTAAACTAACAGAATGCAAAAGACAAAAAACAGCCACGGCCAAGAAGAGAAAATCCAACCTTGTAAAGCGGTAACCAAGATCTGGGGAGTTGCACCACTGCATCATTGGATACCTACTTTGCCACGAGCCAAGTTTGAGACTTCCAGCTGTGTATTAGCCGAGTCGGAGCCGAGGATCAGGTCCAAACCCATCCAAGGAAGAATGAAGGCGAGATTGGACAACATAACATTGAATCTTAGAGGAAAGACTTGCTGTGGTGGAGACTTTTAGTCGAATCTAGAACAGAAACTGCTATTAAAAAAGGATACATCATAGGTTCATATGACATTATTAGGCTAACGGCTCATAAACCCTTACATCCCTAGCCATTATTACATGGATTGTACCAGATTATCAATCTCTAAAGGCTAGAGGATGGCTTAGGTTTGTGCCTATGCCTCTGAGTATTTTACAGACTGCCCCTGTCCATAAGGGACACAGGTGCCAACCCAAGATAGAATTTATGATTTCCCATCCACTGACCCAAACTGCGTTTGAAAAAATTCAGGGAAGGGCTCTGCTTTGTGTGAATGGGAAGCCCGTTCCAGATGAAGAATAATCTCAGACACACACATCTGTCTCTGCAGCATGTTTTGTTCATGTCACAGACCAGGTTTAGATCTTTAAAACGAGTAACCTTCGTGCAGTTAGTCCAGCAAATGTGCAACAGTTGCAACAGAGTTGGGTTTGAGTGTGCCTTGTAGGTTAGGCATAGAGCACCCCTTAATAGTCGGTAGAAGAGAACGTAAAGGGATAGGGCTTTTAGTTGATCCACATAGGACATATTCTTCACACCCTGTATAGGTTTTTTTTTTTTTTTTTTTTGAAGGAATGACTAAGGCTGCTCCAGTTGTTGCAAGTGCCTTGTTAGGTACATGATAAAAGGTGCACTGTACTCTATTACGGGTCTGATGAGGGCCGAGTTCAGTGGGACTTCCTTGGATCTGGATGCCATGTCTTTACTTATAAGCTGTGCCACACAGGACTTGCCCACTACTGTGGATACATGGTGGTCAAAGTTCTTATCTATGCACATAGATCTCTCACATCTGGGTCCAATTTTACAGGTGTGTTATTAATGTTGTAATTTTCAGGGGTATTTGACTTCCAACAGAGTATAATTATGCATGTTTTGCATTTAGTTTTAGGCCATATCTCTGACACCAATCATTTGTCTGACACAGACCCTTCTGAAGGATAGCTACATAACTGGAGGATTCAATGAATGCCTCTAACTTGCAGTCATCAGCAAACCTTGTCAGCCAAAGGCTTTCTATATTAGCCTTGACTTCAGAGAAGTATATTCTGAACAGAAGAGGGCCTGTGGTACACCACTAGTAACTGGTCTCTTGTTGGATCTGGACTCTCCCACTCTAACATGTGTCCCATTCATGAGCCATTTGGCTATCCATCTGGTGACATAGGGATTTATGCTCAATTTTTTTGAGTTTATCTAGACCACCAGAGCGGGGAACTGTTTCACATGCTCTAGCCAGGTCAAGGTAGGCAATATGCACCATTTTGCTCTCATCATTGGCCCTAGTGACTTTCTCAAAGAAGTCCACCCAACTGCGTAGGCATGACCTGCCCTTGATGAAGCCAAACTGGCCTGGATCC
The DNA here is from genome assembly GCF_019279795.1 of Protopterus annectens. Taxonomy (NCBI): domain Eukaryota; kingdom Metazoa; phylum Chordata; order Ceratodontiformes; family Protopteridae; genus Protopterus; species Protopterus annectens. Next base: position 597,301,790 of record NC_056737.1, read on the forward strand.
AGTGTTTGGAGATTTCCTATGTTGTTGCTTATCAGGTCCATGATTACTCTCTCCATGGTCTTGCATATGAGACTAGTCAAACTTATGGGTCAGTAATTTCCTTAGTATGTTGATGGCTTGCCTTTATGCAGAGGGATGACTGTTGCTGTCCTCCACTCCCCAGGGATGAAGTCGGTCTGGAGGCTGTGATTAAACAGAGATCTTAGTGGGACTGATAAGTCATGTTTCAACCAATTTAAGAGGCATCCTAGGATATTGTCAGGACCTATGGAAGCCATGTTTTTAGCTTTAGAGAGCGCAGTGGCTAACTATTCTTTTGTGATAACTGGGAGAGGAATGGCGGAGGATATTTCTTGGGAGAGGTAACATTTAAGCTGAATTTATCAGTCAGCAGATTTGCTGAAGTGGTTGTTGAGTACAGGTGATGCAATCTACAACGAATTCTTCACAATGTTGGGTGTTATCCTTATGGTTGCGGACATAACTGAAAAATGCCTTATGGTTATCATTAGCTTGGGAGGCTCTTCTTGTCTCAAAATTTGACTTTGAAGATTTGACTAATCACTTGATTTGCTTGTTTAGACTAAAGGGGGAATGTTTTTCCTCTGTTCTGCATATTTTCTCTTACTTCTAGACATGACCTTCTTTTGTTGTATAACCTATTTACACCATGGGTTCACCAGGGTGGCTTGTTTTTGCGGTTTGTCCTTGGCTTATTTCAGTCTGGTGCTGCTATTTCTATGTAGTTGTTTATATGGTCAAACAGGGTTTAAATGCATGCCTTCACATAGGCTTCTGTGTTTTCTGGATTTGGGAAAGCTTGGAAATTAGCTATGCCATCGCTTAGTAGCAGGTAGTTTTCCTTAGAAAAGTTTTCAAGGTTTTGGGGTTAGGTGTGGTTCTAGTTTATATTTCAATGGAGACCATTTTGTGATCTGATCTAACCAGTGAGGACATTACACTTGAGGGGGGGGGGGGGTGCAATGCTTTCCTATATTTGTGGGCAACAGGTCTAGGATATTTGTTCCTCTAGTGGGAGTGCTCTAGGGAATTTGCATCGACAAAGTCTAGAAATCTTTCAGCCTGCATGTCAGTGGTTGTGTATGCTTCCCAGTTAATGGAAGGGTAGTTGGCATCACCCATGAGTATGGTTATTAGGCTGAACAGTAAGTGATTCTAATAAATTCAAGTATGGTTTTCCTGGCTCATGGTGAAGTACAGTTGTGTACACTTACCATAAATGTAGATGTTCGAGTGTATTCACTGTTGCAGTCATTACACTTGGGTTATCCTGCTGGCAGACTACCCTCAATCGGTCTGAATTCCAAAGTCTAGGTCCGGCATCGGTTGCTGTCGCCTCTTCCCTGACGTCAGTGCACCAGGGGTATAAAAGATGCAGCCAACGCCATTTTCTTCAGTTTTTCTTGCCCCAGATGTCAGGTGCCCCCAAAAGGGTAGGCTAAAAATATGCCAATAAAACATGCATGCACCAAAATGTATTACATCTTCATCTACAAGCAAATACACCAGATAGGTTGTATAGATTAGAAAAGTGCAGATAAGTTCCATCAAAGAGATGGGGGATGGTGGGTGGGTAACCTGGACTGCAACAGTGAATACACTCGAACATCTACATTTATGGTAAGTGTACACAACTGTACTATGTTCTTCGTGTTTCACTGTTACAGTCATTATACTTGGGTTGAATCTCAAAGCTATGCTTGCGAGGCTGGAGCTAAATAGCATTAGGAGCGGCTATGAGGCCCTGCAGAACTGCACTGGCAAAGCCTGCCCTGGATTTAGAGTAGAGTGGTAAATGATAGTGCTTTGTAAAGGTGTGCACTGAACTCCAGGTAGCAGCCTCTAAAATGTCTTTGGTTGTTACTCCCCTGAGGAAGGCTGCTGCTCTGGTTGAATGCGGCCTAATGCCCTTAAGCATTGGCTTGCCATGTTGTGAATAGCAGAAATGATTGCAGTGGCCTATCCAATTTGAAATAGTCTGCTTTGAGATGGCCTTTCCTTGTGATCCTGCAGCATATGCCACTAGTAGCTGCTCAGTCTTTCTGAAAGCTTTAGTTCTATTCGAGGAGAAGCGCAGCTGTCTGTGTATGTCCAAAGAATGCAGAATTCTCTCTCTCTTATTCTGTGGGTTTGGATAAAAAGTAGGCAGATGAATATTTTGATTAAGGGCCACACTGGACACTACCTTAGGCATAAATGTCGGGTTTGTCCTCAGAGAAACCCTGTCTAGATAAAAAAATGACAAAAGGTTCCACAGCCATGAGTGCCTGTAGCTCTGAGACACATCTTGCAGAGGTTATTGCTAGGAGCAGAGCTGTTTTCCAAGATAAAACTTTATATCAGCTGTAGCGGCTGGCACAAAAGGGGGCAGAGTGAGTTTTTCCAAAACATAATTGAGGTCCCATGCAGGTATTGGTGTTCTCCTTGGAGGCCTTAAGTTTTTGGCCCCTCTGAGGTATTGCCTTAAGAAAGGATGAGAAAAGATTGGTGGCTCTGTATTGTAATGAGCTGAAATGGCAGAGACATGAATTTTAAATGGATGAAAAGGATAGGTCTTTGTCCAACATCTCAGTTAAGTATTGCAAATTCTGAGGAATATTTGGTACTGCTGTGTCAATTCCTTGTGCCTGGTTCCAGGCACAGAATCTCTTCCATTTCCCAGCATAAGATTTTCTAGTACTAGGTCTCCTGGTCTCCAAAATTACATCCATCACCGCTTTAGTGAGAGGTGTGTTTTGTATGACTACATTATCCGCCATGCTGCCAGATTTAAGGTCTTGAGTTGGCTGTGCAGGATCTGATTGTTTTGCTGGGACAGCAGATGAGGTATTTGAGGTAAGTTCCAGGCTGGGCACTGAGACAAGTTCTTTAAGACTGGATACCAGTACTGGCGGGGCCAGTCTGGGGCAATCAGTATCATTTTTGGTTACTCTTGTCTGACCTTTAGGAGTACCTTGGGGAGAAGAGGCAGGGGAGGAAAGGCATATACTGTTAAGTTTTTCCAGCTGAAAGATATGGCATCCACTTTCCATGCTTGTCTAATAAGTCCTTGTGCAGAATCTCTTTAGTTGGCAGTTGTGAGTAGAGGCAAATAGGTCTATGTCCGGGCATCCCTATGTCCTTGTTATGTTGAAGACTTGTGGATCCAATTTCCACTCGTGGGGATCCATGAGGTTTCTGCTTAGTTCGTCTGCCAGAGTATTTATCTTTCCTGGCAAGAACTGTGCCTGCAGACGTACTTGGTAAGTCAATGCTGTGTCCCACAAAGTCATGGCTAGTCTGCAGAGGGGGTAAGAATGAGTGCCTCCCTGCTTGTTTATATACCACATGACCGTGGTATTGTCTGTCTTTATCAGTAGTTGAACCGGATGAAGTAGGTCCTTGAAGTCTGTCAGGGCATTCTGAACAGCTAGCATCTCTTTTTGATTGATATGTAGATGCATTTGGTTTGCGGACCATGTGCCTTGAATACATCTTCCTGCCATGTGGGCCCCCCAGGCATAATCTGATGCATCCGTTGTCAATGTCTGCCTGGCTGGGGGTAAGGTGAATGGCTGCCCCTTGTTCTGGTGACAGCCCTTCGCCCACCACTGAAACTCCTGTTGCAGGCAGGGAATGAGAATAATTATTGTTTCCAGGCTGTGGCAATGCTGAGTCCAAACACTTTTTAGGTACCATTGAAGTTTCCTCATATGCAGTCTTGCATATGGAATTTGTAGAATGCAGGATGCCATGAAGCTCAAAGCCTGCAGTATTTTTCTTGCAGATAACTGGGCCTTTGTTGCCAACAGTTTGAAATAGGTAGTCAGTTGGCTTTGTTTGTCTGGCGTGAGATAAGCCATCTGGGCAGTTGTATTTAAGCTTGCACCCAGGAATATTATCTCTTGAGAGGGTACTAGTTTTGATTTCTGTTCGTTGACTGTGTACCCTAGGCATGGTAGTAATCTCTTTACAAATGCCAGATGCTGTAGTAGAATGTCCTTGCTCTCTAGGCAGTCGTCCAAGTAAGGATAAATTTGTATTCCTCTGGCTGCAGAATGCAATTACTGGTGCCAGACACTTTGTGAAGACCCTGGGCGCAGTAGATAAGCCAAAGGGCAGTGCCGAGAATTTGTAGTGCATTGAGCCAGCTTTGAATCGGAGGTATCTTCTGCATGTTTGTCTGATTGGGACATGCAGGTATGCCTCTTTTAGGTCTAAAGTCACAGGCCAAGCCTTCTTGCCCAGCATGGGGAGAAGCTGCTGTAAAGTCAACATTTTGAATTTTGGTATGTCCAGATATGTGTTTAGAATAGACAGGTCCAGTGTTGGTCTCCAGGCTTTGTCCTTTCTGGGTACCAAGAACAGTCTTGAATAAAATCCTTGTCCCTGCTCTTGCTCTGGTACTTGTTGAATGGCCCTCATGTCCATGAGGGATGAGACTTGTTTTTGTGCCTCTGCCCATTGGTTTTTTGGTAGGTCTGGACAACCGTTTGCCCTTGGCAGGGTATGAAAGTGAAACTTGCAGCCCTGTAACACTGTCTAAGACCCATTTGTCCTGGGTTATAACGTGCCAATTTTGAGAAAAAAGTGCTAGTTTTCCCCCCTAAAGGTGCTGCCAGAAGAGAAGTGCTTGGCGCAGGCAGGGGGAAGTCATTGGGACCGTTTCCTGTAAGGCTGTGATTTGTCTTCTCCACTTTTGGAGGTAGAAGCACCCCATTGTTTAGACCTGTATGAACCTTTTGGCTGGGATCTGCCTCTTGGGCATCTGTATCTGCCCCTTTGTGGTCTGTCTGACACTGGAAAGGACCAATTCTTTGTAGGCCAGTGTCTGCTAAATCTTGGAGGCTGTACCTGACTGTTTGCAAAGATTTAGCTGTGTCCTCCATTTTCTTTAACACCTCTTCTGCTTTAACACCAAACAAAGTATCATGCTGTAATGGAGCATCTAATAATTTTGCTTTAACATGATCTGGTAGAGTTTGTTCCTTTAACCAAGCATGCCTCCTAATGACAGAACCCGTGACAGTGACCCTGCAGGAGGCCTCCAAAGAATCAAAACCACATTGCAAAGTAAGCTTTCCAATTTGCACAGCTGAATGCAATAAATCCTGCATTTCTTTGTTTTCTGCACATTCAGAATTTATCAACATTTTCTGTTTAAGCAGTGACATAACATATTGCTGATATTTGAGCATATGAAACTGGCAATTTAAAGCCGTTATAGCCAAGGTGGCAATTTAAAGCCGTTATAGCCAAGGTAGCAGAAGTGTAAATATTTTTCCCCCATCTGTCCAGAGCCCTAGAATCCCTGTCAGAGGAGGTAGGGTTTTTTGCAGCGGAAGCCTTGACCCCTTTGGGACCCTGAGGGTTTTTGGGTCAGCAGCAGGGTTTTTGAAAGGAATTTATGAGAGTCAGAGACCCTATAGTACCTGTCCGGTTTAACAGGAGCTGGAAGTAAGGCGTCAAGGGTCAGGCTGGACTCTGAAAATACATCATCTACAATGTCTAACACAGGCTGAATAGCTAGGGGCCTGTGTTGTGGGAGTAAAAGGATGTCTCTGAGCCTTTTCTTAGATTCTGAATAATCTTGTCTCTCCCAGTGGAAATGTTCCCTCATGGTATGTAAGGTTTCCCCAAAACAGTAATCCTCAAGAGGAGAGGCTGAAGGGATAGATTCTTCAGCATCAGAATCCTCATAGGGAGGAAGAGAGTATTCCTGCTCAGAAGACTAATCAGAAGAAATGGAAACCTGATCTGAAGATTCATATTCTGTCGCTTGCCTAGGCCTTTTATCAGGAGGTGGATGGGAACCCCTGATCGAAGTAATTAAGTCTTCGGCCATTTTAAGCATCTGTTTTTTGGGCATGGAGGCCTGACCATGAGGCTGTTGTACTTGTCTCTTTGCTTTAAAGGTGCTTTTGTCTTTGCCTTTGTAGCTGGAGTCACTTTAATGAATAATTGAGTAGGTCTGAAAACACCATCAGAAGCAGATGCCTGCTCAGCAGCTCCGGACCCATCTGAGGGAATTGTTTCCGAAGGTCCAATACCCTGAGCTTCCAGCGGCTGATTCGACTCTTTGTGGGAGTCTCAACTCAAACAAAAAACAAACTGGTGAACTACAAAAACCTGCCACCTCCTGATCCAGCGAAAGCCAGGCACTCAGTCACAAATACTTCAAAGTAGTTCCAGAAAAGTGAATCAAAAAGGCGTGCTGCTAACAAAAGTTTAAAGGCACTACAAGTTTTTACCAACTGACAATACTTACAAAACCCACATTGTGTGCAACCTTTAGATTTTATGTTATTTGACCTATTGTTGCTCTCAAGAATAGATTTTAAGTTACTCCCTCTTTTATATACGAACTTAGGTCTGTCCCCTAGTTTTTCAAATAGTTCTTCATTATTCAAAATAAAGTGGCAATTTTTCATTAGAATTAGTTGAATATCCAAAGAGTTACTACTAAAAGTAGAAGTAAAACTTGTTTTAAAAAATTCTGCGTTCTTGGAATCATTTCTTTTATTGGTGTTCACTAGTGCTAAATCTTGCTCTCTCATTTCTACACAAGAGGTGGAAGTATCCACTTCTATAATTCTCTTACTGAGAAGGGGGAGATAGACACCATTCAACCGTTTATTGTTGACTTCTTCCAAAAGTTCGAAGAACAGATCTTTAAACTTTTGTTAGCAGCACGTCTTTTTGATTCACTTTTCTGGAACTACTTTGAAGTATTTGTGACTGAGTGCCTGGCTTTCGCTGGATCAGGAGGTGGCAGGTTTTTGTAGTTCTTTGTGGGAGTCTGTAGCAGCCTGTGAGTCCAAAGTAGCGGGCGTCAGGGGCTGCAAAAGCGCCTCACTGAGAACCGGCGACTGGCTTAGAGGAAGCCTCGTCGGTCTTGGACCTTGGATGCCTGTCCTTTTCTTTTTCCTTGTGTTTCTTGTGAATTCCGATAGTCGGATGGCTATCCGACGGCATATTGTAATTAAATCTTCTGCCAAAATAGTGAAATGCAAAATCGTACCGACGCTTAATCGTGCATTGGTTAAATCTAGCACAAAACCGACAGCTAGCAACATCGTGGTCAGGGCCTAGGCAAGGAATACAGTAAGAGTGAAAGTCCTTATGAGGTATTTCCTTCCCACAAGAAATACAATTATTAACTTTTTCTTTCCCACATGAAATACAATTAACTTTTTCTGACATTGGTCTGGAGCAAGAAAAAAATTTTCCCCAATGGGGTACTTGGCTTTTAATGAAGACTTCGGATCTGAAATTCGAACATGAATATCTCAGGAGTCGGCCAACCGACACTTGCGAACTGCTTCTGCTCAATGCGCGGCAAGAAAGACTGAAGAAAATGGCGTCGGCTGCATCTTTTATACCCCTGGGCACTGACGTCAGGGAAGAGGTGACCGCAACCGAAGCCGGACCTAGACTTTGGAATTCAGGCCGACTGAGCGTAGCCTGCCAGCAGGATAACCCAAGTGTAATGACTGCAACAGTGAAACACGAAAAACATCCTATAGCTAGCAACAATATGGTAAGGGATTTCTCCTGTGGTTACTTAAACACTGAGTAGCTCAAGTGAGTCATATTGTTTGACCAGGTGTGCTCATCCTTTATGTAGATGGACACACCTCTACCTTTTACCCTTTCATGTGCATTGGGTGATCTGAATGTGTGAAAAGCATTATAGCTTTGTATTGCCAGGGTGCTTTCTGCAGATTTGAACCATGTCTCAGTAAATGCACAAATGTCAGCATTCTCCAGGGTGAGGAGTGCTTCCAGGGAGTGAAGTTTCTTGCTGAAAGCCCCGTCATTGAGCAGTAAGTGAGTACATTTTGCTATGTTGGAAGATTTATCTGTTTTGCAATGCCTAAAAAGGGCACTACAGGGGATGGATAAGGTTTTGGCCAGTATCTGAAAGCCTAGTGGTGACAGGTGAAGACCATGCCTGGCAAAGAGGCATAGTCTTTCAATCACTTTTTCCCAGGCTGACAGACAGTGGAATTCCTTGGAGTGACATCAACAGCTAAGCAGAGTATTATTAAAGCCAGTCATTTTCTGTTGATTTTGTGACAACATCCTTGGAGATGGTAGACTGCTGCTCAATGCTAGGCTCATACTCACTGGCAACACATTTTCTTAAGCTCAATTACGTCTCTCCTCATATAGTCCAAGGAGGTACATCTCAGGTCATTTATGCACACATGGACTATGACTGAGTCATACTAGTACTTGTGGTTTAGTGTCCTGAGTAGCTTGCATGATCAATGAATCCTGGCCTCTGACAGGCTACTAACTGTACCCTTCTCCTTATTCAGCCTAGTGAGAGGGACATCAGTGCGTCTCGCAAGAGAGTCTCCTATGACAAAAATAATGGGTTGTGTGGTGTTATGCATTATTAGCTTGGTAGTTGAAACACTATGAGATGTGGTTTTGTGTGTTGTGGTGGGTGTTGTCTTGTTTGTGTGCACAAGGTGTTTCTGAAGATTTCATCTGAGAGGTTTTTGCCATTTTGTCTAAGTTGCATGTGAGCACTTCAGCATATGTACGTCTAGGTTTCTGGTCCTTAGTAAGTGCGGCTAGTGTTGTGCATGTCACTGACAACCTGTTTGGCATTTTGTTGCGTCTGTATAAGAAAGTTTTACCCTCAGTGACATTGTGTAACTACATCTCTCACATACTGTATTTGTCTATTTCAGAATTAAGTGGTTGTTAGCAAACATGAAACAATTGCTAAATTGCCTCAGGATGCCCATGTCCACCAAGCTGGATGCAGAGATAGCAGAAAAGTGCCTATCCACGGTTGCATGTCCTTAATATGCGCTTTATAAGGGAACAGAATAGGGGGTGTTTGCAACAGGTTGAGGGATGGGTGCATATGTAGTGTAATCTATAGCTAACTTATGAAAAGATACTACTCAGCGGGAAAAGCAGTTGTCTTTGAGCAGCGACGATTTTGAGTGTTGTAATAATGTAATTGAAAGTTAACCAAATGCAGCAATGCTGCTCAGTGCACAGACCAGTTGTTCCTTGTGTACCACAGGACTATGGAAAATTTCAGATGCAATTCTTATAGGGAGAAGTACAACTTCTAGTTATCACAAATCTACAGTGCCCCACTAACCACTACTGGGTGATGAGCAGTGTCAGGCGAATTCGAGACTTACACAGAAGCAGGAAAAACTAATTTTAAACTGGGTATGCCTACAGGCCAGTCAGGTAAGCAAACAATAAGCTTTCCTCCAGCAATTCTCAGCTCAGAAAAGTGAAATCAGCCCTCTCCTGCCACAAGAGTGCAGACTTTAACCCTCTTGAAGTAAAATGACTAGTTTGGAGCCCATGTGTCAAGGAACCAGAAAAGATGTTTACAACAATCGAAAACAGATACAATGCATTTACAGCACTACAATTGCAGAGCACAGTCATTACAGTAGTAGAAAAATGCAACTTAAAACTCTAAATAAGTACAAAAAAACAATAAATAGCACAGAAATTTTCAGAATGCAATGAAAACAGTAAAGTAAGTGCAAAACAATACTTAAATTAATTTTTCTCGTCAAGGATGGCTTCAGATGCAAGCAAAATCTATAAAACTCTAGTGAAAATTCAACAGCTCACTAATAGAAAATTCAAGCTGATGTTAGAGGCCAGACAGACCAGACACTACAGCTTGTCATCCACAATACATCACATCACATCAGCATGTGAGCCAAAATGGCTAGGAATATGTTTTGGATCATTGTTATAAAGACAAAGACTAGGAAAACAATCTGTAAAACAAATCTGTACAAACCAGGGAAAAAAAAGATACAAGAAAGAGTTTTTACAAATCAGCCAAGCTCCCACCAAAGCAGATTTTAAATTCTGTGGCCTTTACTGTTAACAATACTGCCTCATCTAAAGAATAAAACAGTTTAGTTAGAGAAAACTCAAAAAGTTTACTTACAGAAAGTACAAGCTGATGTAAGACGTCAAACAAATCAGGCACTACAGCTGGTCATACACAGTACATCAGTATAATTAAAGGGCATATAAAACATTGCATGATAACTAAAAGAATCAGAGAAAGTAAGAAAAGACTGGGAAGAAAGACTGGATAAGCAATTTACAAGGGAACAATGCAAGGACATCTGTATGGCTCCCAAGTGTGCAATAAAGTCTAGAAGGTAGGGGGTTTTATACCCCAGGAAGACTTCAAAATAATTTTCCTCATATAAATAACAAATGGAGGTGTGATGGAGAAGAAAGCGGTTAATTGGGAACATGTGCTTTGGGAGTGTAACGAGTTGGCAGATGTCAAAAATTCCCTACAGAGTACTCTGTCAAAAATATTAGGACAGCAAATGGTTATAACTAAAGATAGGATTTTTTTTGAGCTGAGAGACAGAATCCAAATTGCCTAGACATAGAAAGGCCTTAAGTTTAATTAAGTTGGCTGCCAAAAAAGCATTTACTAGAAAATGGAAATCAAAGTCTAAACCAACTGTATTTGAAGTACTAAATATTATAAAATAAATAAAAAAACTGGAAGATGGAGTTTTTTTTTTTTTTTTTTTTACATTTGTTTACCGGGAAGGCCCAACTGGACAGAGCTGTCCATTTTCAGCGGAGGCCTGGGGAGAAAACCTCCAGAAACAATTACTAACATACTATACATAAGATATCTGCATGAGCATTGTGGTTTACACACACAGTTATAAAATATAGCAGATAACATATGATTGCATAAGATATTTACATAATCATAGTGGTTTAGACATACTATTAAAAGTATAGCATGTGACTGTTGTCAAACTGTAGAAAAGGGAAGAAGTAAATTACACAGAAATAATGGAAATTGTGGAAATGTTACATGCATAATAATATTCAAGAGGAAGAGGAGCGAGGTTTAAGGAAGGCAGAAATTCAGCAATTTATATAACGTTGGATTTCTTTTCTTTGTAATATATATAAAATTTAAAAAAAATGTTAATATAGTTTGTTTCCTTTTCAGTTAAAGGAATACCGCACCCACAGACTCAAAAATCATGTTTAAAACATCATGGCATGATGTTTCCTACACTTTAACAGCACTCTGGGATTATTTACAGGATTTTAAATATTTGTATATGTAATTCCAGAGTCTGACCACATGGAGGCTAGCATATTGACGTGATTTGGATAAATCAGGTTGCCACTCAGTACCCCAGAAATCACCGTTTGGCTCCAAAATGTTACATCACGCAGGCCTCCGTTTGCCTAAAGCTCCTGTCATTTCATAGATGTTGCATGCGTACAAAGTACTGAGTAAAATAGAACAGTGTACGTAACATTCCCTGCTGCTGAATGACTACTTAAAACAGAAACAGTGCAAATGTCACAGAACACACTCAAAGTGCTATTTACTGCTGCCTTTTTACTAATTTAGTTTAAATGGCACTAATTTGTGAGACAATGAATTCCAGTCCATTTACTTCTCCCTTCCCCCGTAACACTTAGCTTCCCTAGCTGTCAAAGTCCTGAGGGTAATTTGACCTTGTAATTGCATTGATTGGCAGATCTCAGCAGGGTGCTTGACTCATGTAATTTAATCTTTGCTCTAGCATTTCCTTTGTTAGAGGGGACATTTTTATTTGCTGCACCATACCCATGGCCTTACTTGACTGCATTCACATCCAGTTTATGTAGCAACTCCTGTAAGGTCTTGCACCAAGGATCTAAAGAATAAAACATTTATACTATGAACCAGTTTATATCTTTATTAATTTAAGTGTTAAGGTATCACTTCATGTTTCCACCTTGTTAAAAATTGAGATATACATGTGCGGAGTGTGTTGGTATGCACTGTTTGCCTACATATGTTTTTACTCCATTGGTTGGTTTGCAAAAAAAAAAAAAAAGTTTGCAGTGTTCCTGGATTTCTCTTTGTACATACAAACCACATTGCTATATTTTCCCCTTTTTTATTGCGTCCAGAAGTCACTTATCACAAAGTATTTTTTTTTTTTTTTTAAATAAAGGACATCAAGGTTAATTTACCTTGAATCAAATAATGGATGCCACTGCAAAGAATCACTGTTGAAATATTTGTGCACAGACAAAATCCCTTACTAATTCTATTTGCCAGCCTTTAGTGCAATTTGTGCTATGGTTGTAATATACTGGTGTGTTTGCTCATGCCTTTCAAATATCCCCACCATTACATACCAGTTTTGCAGTGTAGTAACCACCCGACTTGCCCATACACGTTTAGCCATCAATATGCAGCTACTCCTGTTCATGTGAGCATGTGAATTCATTTTCAGACTTAAGGTGTGGAAGCTGCACGGAATTATTCTAGGTGCTTGTTCAGGTTTCACATGGTGCTTGCTTAGAGCTACTCTCATTTTAAGCCACTACGAATATGTTGCACTGCCACCTCTGATACCAGGGTAATGTTTTAATCTTTTTATTCCCGCAGTGCACACTAGCAGTATCTGGTGAAAATACAACAGAGGAGTATGCAAGCAATATGCCACCTAAGCAAGATTTGTCGTGCAGAATGTACAAGTATGCATACCAAATTTCTGTGTTTCCAAACATCGGTGTTCCTACACTACTACTGAACAAAATGAACATACTGAAATGTAGTAATCCACAGAAAGGTATAATGAGACAACAGGCACTCAGTTATCTTTTTCAACCATAAAAAGTGCATTTATTCAAGTAAAAAACACATCTATTTCTATTCCCGCAGTGCACATTTTGGCCACAGAACCCAAACCGAAATAGAAAAGGCTGGGCGGTATCCATATTCCTCAAGGATACCCACACCTCCAGGTCAGTGGCACAGCACGATGCTTCAGAGATCATCCACGTGCAACTAACAATGGGCAAAACTGCAATTCAAATTGTAGCTTGCTACAGATCATCCACCATGTCCCAGGACCCCCATTCCGCATTTCTGGAAACACTGGGAAACATAAAGGTCCTACCAAACACCCTAATATTGAGTGATTTCCATTACCCAAACATTAACTGGGAGAACTACTCAAGTACGAACTCCCTTGCCCAACTTTTCCTAGAATTTATAAACTCAAACACCCTGGTTCAAATGGTCAACACTCCCACCAAAGGTGACAACATATTGGACCTGGTCATCACCAACATGGGCGACCGGTGTTCCACACCAGAGGTCAACCCCTCGCTGGGTAGATCTGACCATAAACAAATCACTTTGGATATCCATATTCTCCCCTCACCCCTGGACAAGAAAAGCCACCGTGAAAAACTTTTCAAAAGCAAACTTCACGTTACTTAAGACCGAGGTGGAAGGTTTCAAAGCCCCCATGCTGAAGGATAACACTGTCCAAGTTGCAAAATCCTTTGCTAATGCATTCTATGGGCAGCTACAAGAATGTATGGGCCGTGCCATCCCAAGCAAATCCAAGACTCACTCCTCCAAGAAAAGGAAACCAGTCTGGTGGACTCCTGCCATAAACAAGCTATACAATAGAAGCAGGAAACTAGTACAGAAAAAGAGTAAAATCCCAAGAAGGGAACACATCCCTGATCAGTATCAGCAAGAAACTACGATCCCTCAGAAAATCTTCCAAGGCGAGCTTTGAAAGAAAAATTGAAAAGGACTCCAAAGATAACCACAAGGCATTCTTTAGCTATGTCAAGAATCTAAGTGGCAATGCTCAGATCTGCTCGGAGTTGGTGCAGAATAGCACAAAATACACTGAACTGACCGATATCGCCAACATCCTGGTAGACAGGTTCAGCACAAACTTCACCCCCCTCTCATCCCCAAAAGGGCCCATAACCATACAAAAAGAATGTAGAGTCCCTGAAATCACTCTAAAGAATCTAAAAAATCATTCTAAAGAAATGTGGATGTTCTCACAGTTTGAAGATTTCACAATACCATTTACACTATTTTTTATATATTACATTCTATTGAAAAAGCCAAGCACAGAGCATTCATAATATTACCCACTTCCTTTACATATACATAACTGTAACCAACTCAGTGTCTTGTAAATATCCATACTGGTTATGCCATGTACTGCTTTCCATGGGGCCATCGTTAACTTTACACTACAATAAGAACATGAGTACAGTGCTTGTACTCTATCACAATGTACATCACTACACATGTACATACATGCACACAAGAGGGTTACATTTCACATTCTTCTTCTTCTGTGCAGATCACATATTTAAATTTTTCTGACATCCTGTTTGCTATCTGGCACACACAACTCAGTAAACCTACCAACTGTGCTACACTACATTGCGCAAGAATGAATAATCCAGATATGAAAGAGCTGGACAAATTTAAAAGAAAATAAAAGGCAACCCACAACATCTGTTCACATGTAAAGCCAAGACTGTATATGCCAGAGTATGAAGTACATTCTGAACAAAAACTATTATAAAAAAAATGGTGCAGTTGGGGAAAATGCCCTTCTGCAGTCTCTCCAGGTATGCACAAGCACTCAATAAAATTAAACCTTTTCCACCACACTCCCTTATGTAGTCTGTCCATTGTATGCACAACCACTCCCCTGACTACAAAATGAAACATTTCCTGTAAGGATCCTGTTTGCAGTGTGTCCAGGTATGCACAAGCACTCCCCTGACCACTAAATGAAACATTTCCCCCCAGCGATCCCTGTCTGTCTAGTTATGTATAATCACTGTCCTGACACCAAATTAGCATTTCCCACAGAGATCCCTTCTGCAGTTTGTCCAGGTGTTCACAATCACTCCCCTGACCATGAAATGAAACATTTCCTCTGCTGATACCTTCAGCAGTTTGTTCAGCTATGCACAACCTCTCCCCTAACCAGCAAATGAAACTTTTGTACAACAATCCCTTCAAAAGTATGTGCAAGTATACATAAGAACTCCACTGAATACCAAATTAAACATTCCCTTCACTAACCCTTCAGTAGTCTTTCTTGGTATGCACAAGTATATACTGTGTACTCTTATTGCTGCCCGAACCAACCTGACATTTAAAAAAATGAAACTTCCTCTCCATGGTTTGGCACCTGTGTCTGTAATGGACTAATAGACACAGGCAACCTGTAAATGTTTCATCTCCCAAACCTTTGCTTACATTTCTCAAAGTTATCAGAACTTGTCAGAGATTTGGGATGCATGGCTAGGCTTAAAAAGGCCCTTGTGGTCATTAGCCTAGTAAACAGCTATGAACACATGAGCAAATGTTTGCATCACTTTCCCTCTAAAACAATTAGTCTGGTCTAAAAATCCATAGTTTCTGTAAGTTTGTTTGTGTCTTTCGGCTTTTCCCGGTTAGGGGTCGCCACAGCGGAACTCCGGTCCGCTAATGATTGGCAGCAGATTTTTACTTGCTGGCTTGCCGGGCCTAACACAACCTTCAACGAAGGAACGCCCATTCATGCATGTCGCCACACAGAAGAAACTCTGAGAATCGAACGGGCAATGAGTAAGATATATAAAACTGTACTGAGTAGAGAGAGTATAATTTTTCATCCCTGTCCATGAGCAAGCACAACTTAGACCTATGGCTGGGAATCAGAAATTGTACCCCAGGACTTACCACTGTACTACAACTGGACAGAGGCAGCTCCTAAACTCTTTATTCCATGCATGCCCCCCCCCCCCAACGTATCTATGGTATGATCTTAGTTATTCTCATTGGGGATAATGTATAATTATCATCCATGGAATGGGTAAGGACAATCTATAACCAAGTGGGATAGGTTATTTTCAGCACAAATAGGGAAACTAGCTAGGCTTAAAATGGCTTGCAAAGGCTAGCCTGGTACTTAACTATGAATCTATATAACCAGATACTTTCAGTATAAAGACCCCCTACATGATCACAGCCTCCTCTGACACTCCGTCCCCATTGCATTTGCTTTACTAACCTAACTTCCCTTCTTCCTCTACCCGCAGCATGTATCCCTTCTTCCTCTACCCGCAGCATGTATCCCCCACTCTATCCTTTAAGTCATTCTCTCGAGGGGAGTTCTTGAGGTTTAAACTGGCTTTTATGAGTCATAATAATCACAAAAAATATTAATTTTGTATTAATTTATAAGCAGCTTACAATATCTCAGTACTCACTGTGTGCACACGAACTGTCAGCAGCATTTTGTTTGTATGTGAGCTTATCAGATTATGCAGTTTTGACTGCTACTTGGTTGAGATATTTACAAAAATATGAAACTTATGACTATATATCTATATAGCTAATCTACACACACACACACACACACACACACACACACACACACACACACACACACACACACACACACAGTTTAAGAACAGCAACCACTCCTGAAACATATTGATAAATACATAAACAATTATAAATGTGGTCCCACCCGGTACCAGCAATTATGGTGGCAATGTCAGCAAGCAACTCCACATGGCAGACCAGCAGACACATAAGCCCAATAAGCCAATAAAACAGCTTCCTTTCTTTTGTTTCATTTTGCTTTCTCCTCTGACTGAGCACTGTCAATGACCCTCTCACTACTGGTAATAGGAGAAGGTGAGCAGACATTGGTTTAATATTAACATTGAATCCTTTTCATTGGCAATGAACAACTGACAGTTGGTATCAATCATCTCATATAGCAAGTAAACCCAGTATCAGCCACTTGTTAACATTAAGTCTCCTGTTGGCAATATTGATGGACTTGTCTACATTCGAAGGTTGTGCCTCAGCAATTGCTTGCCTGTACAAGAAATGTTATAAAACAAATAGCACCCCCCAAAAATCAAACAAATGTAACAAATAAAAAATATTCCAGAACTAAGGAGTCACAAGTGATATAAGAAGTTGAAGTTGACAATTTAGAGTGATAATAACTTTGTCAATGTCCAGATCTGTTCCAGACCTCATGATTATTATATGCACTTATTAGTACAGTCATTGACAATGCCTTTGTGGGATACACAAATGTATGAGGGGACAACACCATCCCTGGACCCTTCAACCTCTGCAATACTGTGCAGTAATCACAGTCAAAGGCAAAAACAAATGAGTTAAAATGTAAAAAAAGATGCAGAATCATGGGCAGATTTTAAAAATCCATATTGTATATTTAAAAAGTTGCTAGAATGACAGGCTTTGCTAAAATAATAGAAAGTTGCCGAGTGCGCAAAGGATTATGGGGCGCAATAGTTACTGAAATGCATTGCTGGTTGAAAATGCCGGTATTTATATGGACGACTGCCAATGTCAAGTGTTATTCAGCAAAGGTGTTTAAAAAAAAAAAGAAAACTACAATCTCTTTCCTTCTGTAATAGTCAGTGCTGGTCATTTATACAGAAATAAAAACAGCTCTGCTAAGTGCCACCAGGTAAACCAAGTTACACAAAAAATAAATCAATAAATGAACGAGTGCATCTGTACTAGAGTGTGCCACATCTAGAATTGTTTCCTTTTTTCTTTCCTGTGTGGAGAAAATGGTCAAGGTTCATTCATAGAGACTATTTTGTTGACCATGATTGCTTGCTTACGTCCATTTAATCTTATGCATAATACTGCTGCAAAGTTATGATTTCCTTGTATGAATTACCACATGAAATGTGCATGCATCCTTTCTATTTAAAAATAGGTCCTTGTATGTGTGATTTTCTAATATATTATCTTCCTTCCAGAACTAGCCCTGACTTCACAGGCTGCAATGATTTCAATTCCGGTCATGTCTGGGTTCAAATGTAAGAGTACTTTTTAGGGGGAGGAGACTGGCTAGACAGCGTTCTTCTTCAATATGGTAGCACTAAGGGAGGCAGACAAATAAAGCAAGGGAGGCAGAGATGGATAAATTCCTTACTTCCGTGATTCTACTGTGTCAAATAAAAATCCCTTGCAGGAATTCAGGACACAGCATATTTTTTTTTTTTTTTTTGGAATTCAGGACACAGCATATTTTAGAGGGTCTATATTACTCGATCAAAACTTTATTTAGTCGAATAACTACAGCTCAATCTGGTAATATCAAAATCCAAAAACCACGAATGGCTGATTTCACACAGGGAAAGAATTCTGTTAGCCGTTATATGGATTATGCCTTTTTCTCCAATGTAGAGCAATCTCAGAGTTGGCATACTTAGTTGGGGGGGTGGGAGGCACAGCGAAGCCCCCCACTTGATTTGGGTTTAAAAATGTTTTTCTTCATGTGGCCATTGGGAATTCTTTCTTTGCATGAAATCGACCGTTTGTGTTTTTTGGATTTCGATATTACCAGCTTGATCTTTAGTTATTCCACAAACTAAAGTTTTGATCTGGTAAGAGAGACTCCATTTTAGATTTTTTTTGTTATTCTCATTTTCTTATGAAGAAATTTTGTATACATTAGAGCCATAATTAAGTTGCCACATATTTAAGAAAGCAGGCCGGAGTAATACAAGTTCAAACAATTACAGAAATGATTCCAAAGTATGAAGTGTGGCAAGCAATAGTTTTGCATTGCGCTGTATTATGCAGCATTTCTTCTGTGATTTATACCTGGAGTCTACCCTTTTTACTCACCTGGCTTCGTGTGTCATTATCAGACAAACTTTTGTGCTTAAGCAGCCATTTAGGTACTTCTCAAACAACTGTTATTTTCTAAGAGAAGCATTAGAAACAGTTGATCCTTGCTGTCTAAGCAAAGTGGAGATAACTGTGTCCAGAAGTGGAAATAGTTTCCCCAACAAAAACATACATATTCTGACTTGCACATTTAATAGGCAAGTCCAACTTTAAACAATAACTAGAAACAAAATGACAGCAGCAGCCTGACCTGTACAACCTCACAACTGGGTGGAAATCGAAATGTATGTATTTACCATAATGATAAAGCTATGCTGTCTCTGTTTCTATTCTTCCTCAACTGATGGGTTTCGGATCAGATCTTCGATCCAACTTTGGTCATTTCTCCAGACTTCAGGATCCGTAGCTCAGGCTGCTTCCCTTAACCCTAATCCCCTCCTGTCTCCTACATTACCTCAGATCAAGAGCAATAAAAATAAAACTATATTAATGCAGAAAGATTAGTACAGGGCAAAATAGTAGATAGAAAGAAATCTGCTCTAGTGCTGAAAGAGCTTGACATCCTGCCCAAATGGCAAACCATACCATCAAACCAGAAGCCAAAAGGAAATTCTTCCACAAAATGGAAGGGGTAGGAGGTAGAAAAGTTGAGAAAGGAAGGAAACAGACAACACAGATCTATCATTTTGGTAAGTACATAACTTTTGTACCTGATGTTGCCTTTTCCATCCATTCCGCAAATGATAGGACAGAGTCCACAGCTACTTAGCTCCAAGGGTGGTCTCATGGAAATGATGTTCCAGAGGATGGCAGAACTGAAAGCCACCTCCTCTCTGGAAAGAAAATCCATTCTGTAATGGAAAATGAAGGTATGAACATTAGACCATGTGGCTGTAGCAGCAGCACAAATGTTATCAACTGAGCTCCTAAAAGAGAAGGACGAATAAGTGGAAACTGATCTTGCCAAGTATGCCATAGGCTGTTTAGGTAGTCACAACCCCTTCTCCTTATAAACATGGAAGATGCAACAAATCAACTACCTAGCTACTGTAACCTTGAAATGCCTTGTCCCATCTTAGCTTTAGAAAAAAAAATACTAACAGTTGGTCTAACTTTCTGAAAGGTTTGGTTCGATGGTGAAAAAACAATTGTCTACGAACATTCAACAAATGGAAAGAAAACTGGTAGATTAAATCTTTGATACAGTGAAGCCTGTGTGGCTACTTTAGGCAGAAAGGAAGGGTTGGTGTGTAATGATACCCTCTCCTTGTGAAATATAATATATGGAGGATGGCATGACAGGGTTTGGAATTCCTAGTGATATCTGCATTGCTTACTGTACTTATTTCCTTGTTTCACTTGAAAGAAAGTTACTGTTTGTCATTTTTGCATTTAAGTTACCTGGCACTTGCTCACTAAAGCAATTATATAAGTCAGCACTAAAAAATTAAAAGCACTACACCCTCACAAACTTCCCCTGGAGTACCTTGCTCCCCATTGGCCATTTTTTTTTCAATTATAAAGAAATTCCCAATACTATTCTAGCATGTCCAAAGGTCAGTTTGTCAATCTCCTCTCCAGTCCAGCTGGTGAATCTGGGAATCTTGAGGCAATGTTACAACTGCCTCATGTACACAGACAACCCTCTCCTCCTCCCAACAAATTCCAACACATGTGAGAGATGCAACCATATAGCCAAACTGGAGGCTAAGCTCTCTCAACTCAGTACTGGCGTAACCAGTCAGGAGGAGAAGGAAACCACACTCACTACAATTCCAGTCTCACATAAACCTACCACGACAGCAAACCAAACACATAAACACACAAAAACATACTTGGAGGCTCTAAATAAAAATCTGCCTAAGCAGCAGAGACCTCCAAAGCAGACACCCAAGCAACCGCTACCCCAAAACAAAACATGTGCAACACATAGCTCACAAAGCCAGTGTGCCGAACAGTCACAGCCATTAAGGCTAAACAACACACCTGATACACTTGTAATAGGTGACTATCATCAGGCACACTGACGTCCCACTCACCAGGCTGAACAAGGAGAAGGTCACGGTGAGCTGCCTGTCGGGCGCTAGGATCTGCCACATAACACAAGCACTCAGGTCACTCCAAGGCAAGTACAAATATGACTCCGTCATTGTCCATGCTGGTGTGAATGACCTGAGACGTACCTCCCTGGACTACATGAAAAGAGACATAGAGGAGCTCTCTGAGCATGTAGCCCAGGCGGTATGACCCTGACCTTGAGTAGCATCTTACCCTCACCAAGAATGATGCCACAGTATGAAGACAAGATTATCAATTTCAACAATTGGCTTAAGTATTGGTGTCATTCAAAGGGGATCCAATGCCTGTCAGCCTGGGATGACATGCTCGACAAGCCACGATGCTTCGCTAGGGACGGCTTGCACCTGTCACCCCTGGGCTTTCGGATATTGGCAAAGGCTCTTGCTACCCCCATAGTGCCTTTTTTAGGCAAGGCTCAAAAGACAAACCCACCTCCATAGGTTATCACAAGGGACAAGAAACTAAGAGTAATGGTACTCAACGCCAGAAGTCTAAACCTCAAGATGCATGCACTCAAAACTCTCCTTAGCATGGAGAACATTGATATCTGTGCAGTAACAGAAACCTGGTTCAAGGCTCTCGAGAGCACCCCAGCACTACCAGGTTATACCTCATACCATGCTTTTCGGCCCCAAAACTTGGACCGAGGGGGAGTATCAATATTCGTCAAAGATACCCACACCTCCAGGTTGGTGGCACAGCATGAAGCATCAGAGACTATCCATGTGCAACTAACAGTGGGTAAAACTGCCTTCCAGTTTATAGCCTGCTACAGACCACCCTCCCAAACCCAGGAACCCCACTCGGCCTTCCTGAGAACACTGGAAAATATGAAGGTCTCTCCAAACACCATTATATTGGGTGACTTCAACTACCTAACCATAGACTGGGAGCATTACTCTAGCTCCAACACCCTAGCCCAAAGGTTCCTAGACTTTATAAACTCAAATGCTATGGAACAACTTGTTACCACTCCCACAAGAAGGGAAAACATACTGGACCTGATCATCACCAACACGGGGACTCTATGCTCCAGACCAGAAGTGTATCCCTCACTGGTAAGATCAGACCATAAACTAATCTCACTGGATATTCACATCCCGACCCCACCCCATGCCCAGAAAACCATAGTGAAAAACTTCTCTAAAGCAAATTTCACACTCCTCAAAACCAAGGTAGAATCCTTCAAAGCCCCCGGGCCTGTGGATAATACGGCCCAGACCGCAAAATCCTTTATAAACGCATTCTATGAACACCTTCAGGAATGTATGGATCATGCAATCCCAAATAAAACCAAGACCCAATCCTCCAAAGGCAGATGTCCTGTCTGGTGGACCCCAGCCATAAACAAACTATACAATAGAAGGAGGAAGCTACTACATGATAGAGCAAAATCCCAAAAAGGAAGGCATCTCTGATCAGTATTAGCAAAAAACTACGGACACTCATAAAATCGTCTAAGGCCAGCTTCGAGGGAAAAATTGCACAGGACACTAAGGATAATCACAAGGCTTTCTTTAGTTATGTTAGGAACCTGGGTGGGAATTCCCAGATATGCTCAGAATTGGTCCAAAATGACAAAAAATACACCGAACCCACAGACATTGCCAACATCCTAGCTGACAGGTTCAGCGCAAACTTCTCCCCCCCCCCTCCACCAAAAGGGCTAATATCTATCCCAGCAGAGTGCTGCCCCTCTGACATCTCAGATGCTCAGGTAAGAGCTGCCCGCTCCAAAGCAAGAAACACAACATCAATGGGACCAGACGGTGTCCCGGGCTGCATCCTACATTAACTCCAAGAAGAGCTAAACCCAAACCTAAAACTACTGTTCAATCTCAGCCTTACTACAGGATATGTACCCAAAGAGTGGCGTACAGCAACAGTGGTCCCTCTCCACAAAGGTGGTGCCTCAACGGATCCTGGAAACTATCGCCCCATAAGTCTCACTAGCTTGGTCTGCAAAGCTATGGAAAGGATCATCATGGACCTTATAAATAAAGATATTGGGGACCTGCAGACACTGGATCCTACCCAGTTCGGCTTTGTTAAGGGCAGATCCTGCCTCTTGAACCTGATCGATTTCTTTGAAACAGTCACCAAGGCCATTGACAAGGGGAAGGTGGTCCACACAGCCTACCTGGACCTCGCAAAAGCCTTTGATACAATACCCCACTCGGGCATTATAGATAAGCTCACCAGCTTAAATATAAACCCCTATGTCACTAGATGGGTTGCAAACTGGCTCAAGGACAGAACCCACATGGTTAGAACAGCTGGAGCCATGTCAGAATCCAAACCAGTTACAAGTGGCGTCCCACAAGGCTCAGTCCTGGGACCTCTCTTGTTCGGTATATATTTTTCGGAGGTACAGGCCAACATGGAAGGACTGTGGCTGACCAAGTTCGCAGATGACTGCAAACTGAGCGCTATAATAGACTCTCCAGTCGACACAAGCATCCTCCAAAAGGGCCTCATAGAAACAGACAACTGGTGCAAGAGCCATGGCCTCAAGCTAAACGCCAAAAAGTGTATAGTCATCCCCTTTGGCAAAAACAAAGTGCCCACAAATTACCACATAGGTGGTAATCCATTAAGTACAGAAGAAGTAATTACGGACCTGGGGACCCAAGTTGATAGCAATCTCTCATTTGACAACCACATGGCCAAAGTGGTTAGAAAAACATTTTATATAGCCCACCTAATCATGAAGGGATTCACATCTAGATCAGGGGAGGTCATCGTGCCTCTTTACTCATCCCTCATCAGGCCCATAACTGAGTACAATGCCCCTTTTGGGATGTACCTTACCAGACACCTGCAGCAACTGGAAAGACCCCAAAAGTACCTCACCAAGAGGATCAAGGGGCTCAAACAGATGCCGTATGCTGCCCGGTTAAAGAAACTCCAGCTCTACTCAGTGGCATACCGCCTGCTCAGAGGCGATCTGTGCCTGACGTATAAAGCCATGTCCAACCCGGAATTAATGCTACGCGCTCAAGGGACTTGAACCTCAGCACTGAAATAAATAGGACATGCTGGAGGGACAGATTCATAACCCAGAGGCTCCCTTCACTCTGGAATAAAATCCCAGTCCAGGTTAGGCAGAGTCCCTCATTGACTCTCTTCAAGAGGAATCTTGATGAGTGGATGGGAGATCGTAGGTTTACCCCGGGTATCACTTCTGTGTCACTGTTAGACAGAGGCACAGTGTACTAACCTTGAAAAAGGGCATAGCAAAATTAATTTAATATGGGTGGCGAAAGCCATACACACTCTGGCTAGGCTTATAAATGCCCTAGGGCAGATAGCCTAGTATGAACCTATGAATACTCTACTAGCTGAAGTAGTGGCAACTAGAAGAGTGTTTTCCTTAGCAGCAGGTTCAAATGGAGCCCGAGTTAAAACTTGGAGTAAGACGGTCATGCCCCAAGGAGGAGCAGGATCCTTAAGAGGTCTAAGGAGGAAGGTACATTTGAGAAAAGATTTACATAACTTGAGTGAAGATAGGAAAGTATGATGCTCCAATATGAAAATCTGAAAATGCCACTAGCTGAACTTTGATAGTGGACAACTAGCTTCAGTGTGGAAAATGGAAGAGAGTCTAATATTGCTGGTATAGGAGCTGAAAAAATATCTAAATTACTATGAAAGGCCTAAATAGAAAACCTTTTCCATTTATTTTTGTAAACTTTCCTAGTTGATGATTTCTGAGAAGAAGCAAGAATGTGGACTACTTGGAAATAAAGACTGGACTGACTAGCCATCATTGGAAGTGAAAAAAAAAACTTGGTTAGTTTTAGGGCTTGAATGTCCTGATAAGGCATTCCAGATGTACGAGATAAAAAATCTGGAATCAGTTCCAGTACCTAAGAGAGCTGTACTAGAGGAGGCCATAGAAAGGGAAACCATACCTGACAAGGTCAAAAACGGGCAATGAGGATGACTGTGATCTTCTTTTGCAATGCTTTCTGCAGAAATTTCGGCATTAGCGGGGTTGGTGGAAAGGCATATAGGAGGCTGGAGGGCCAATCATTAATCAGAGCTTCTCTCAGTGACTACCACTCAGGGGTGATCAGAGCAAAGAACCTGTTGCGTTTAGAACTGGCAGAAAAAGCAATAAATCACATAATAGTTGGATCCACTGATGAAAGATTTGTGCCTCCACTGTTGGATTAACAGACCACTTGTGAGGCAGCAGAACAGACCTACTCGATTTCTCTGTTAAGATGTTGGACTTCTCCAGTATGCGCATTGCTATTAGAAAGTGGTTGGAAAATCGTATCCACTGCCACACTCTCATCGATTCTCAAACAGGTAGGAAAATGTCCCTCCTTGTTTGTTGATGTACTACACTACAGACATGTTTTCTGTCTGGACAGCAATCACCCCTAGATGGAAGACATCCTGAAAAGGCCTGCAATGCTAGGACAAGTACCTTCATCTCTAAGAAACTGATGTGAAGACTGGGCTCTGATAGGGACCACATATCTTGGACCATCTCTTCCATGTAATGCTACTCCTCCCATTCTAGTTGGGAAGCATCAGTAATCACTATGGCTTTAGAAAGGGAAGAGACAAATGGGTAGCCCCCCCCCCAATATTTCTTGAGCTTGAATCTCCCAAGCTACATGAGCCCTGCTTTGTTAAGTGAACTTGAAAACTCATGGGTTTTTATCAGATAGACCACTAAACCACTTGTGTCAACTGTGACACTCACATGTAATACCTTACCACGGAGACCAAGGTAATGGATGCTGCCACTGACCCTAAAAGTTTTAGAACTAGTCTGGCAGGTGGTGTCTGATGGGAAAGAAGCTGTAGGGCATGCGAGCATAGTGTGGACAACCTGATCTCTGGGTAAACCTGTAATCTGAACGGATGTGTTCAAGTGGGTTCATATGAATTCCAGAGTGTGATCTGGACAGAACTGTGATTTGTCCTAGTTTACTGTGATTTCAACGTGGGAGTAAAGCTGGAGCAAACAGTTTCAGGTCCAGACAAGAAGAGACCTGATAGGAGCAGTGAGAAGCCAGTTTTCCAGATAGGGGAACACCCGGAAACCTTGCAGTCTGAGATGAGCAGTAACCACTGCCACGCATTTCAACACCTGGGGGGCTGTGGTGAGGCCAAAGGGCAGGGTTCTGAATTGAAAGTGATTGGCTCCCAGCTGGAAGCAAAGAAATCCCCTGGAGTGTCTGTCCATCTTGATGTGGAAGTATGCATCCTGAAGGTCTGTTAAGTACATCCAAGCATCCTTCCTCAGGAAAGGGAGGACGGACTGTACTGTGACCATTCAAAATTTTGTGTGCTTGACGTATTGGTTCAAGTGGCTGAGGTCCAAAACTGTCCTTGGGTTCCAGTTCTTTTTTGACACTAAAAAGCATCTCAAATAAGTTCCATACCACAGCTGGTCTAGTGGGACCTCTTGGATGACTCACTTGTCTAGCAGCTTTTTTTTTTTTTTTTTTTTTTTTTTAATTAAATTCTCTCTATTAACTGTTGCCTTTCTTTGACAGGGTGAAACTTTGGGGAGTTTCTTTTCTGTTGGGGGCTGATAAAGAAACGGAATGCAACAGCCATTCAAATAAAAACTATGAGTTATAGTGTTCATTTGCATCTAAAACCTAAGCTTGAAAGCCTTGCTTTTTTGTTTATACTCCAGGCTACAGTATTTACCTTGGGTATGATGCTGGCAATCTCTGACTGATGAGGCATATTTAAATGCCACTGTTTTTAGAGCCAATGTTTTCTTAATGGCTCTGTAGTTGCAATAAGTGACCTATCATAACTAATTTGGCACTCTTAGCCTTAGTAATGTAACGAATGCAGAAAAGAAATAGATTTAGACATAAAACAAACGGAATAAATTATTCAATGATGCTTTTTGTTTGTGACATGTTTAGTTTTGGATTACAGAGAAGGAAATCACTTTTTGAAAAAAAAACTTAACATTTGGATGGAGTTGTCCTTTAAAGGAAAACTCCACCTTAGAACTAAAAAAAAAAACATTTTTTCATTGTATCTTTGTTTTTGAGCTATTTTAATGGCGCAAAATAACTAGTGTTTTTTTTTACAATTTTAATGTGTTTCTTTCAAAATGGCGGATGATGGAGCCTGCCTTGGTAACGTAATCTTATTTTCTTGCTGTTCTTCCTTCTTCCCAGAATACATTTCAAGTCCTCTTTATATGACTCATGCCAGACATAAGGAAGTGGTGCTATTTTCTCATGCCATTAAAATATATAGGCAAGACTGTGAAAGCACTGTCACCTAAACACACTTTCTGCAAAAGAGCTGCTTCTCTGTGTACCTGACTGAGCCTCATTTATCTGTCTGCCAGAGCTAGTTCTATGCTATAAATAGCTGTTCGCTACTTGCAGCAAAGGAAAGCATTTAAAAAAAAAAAAGTTTTTTTGTAAGAGGAGCCTTTTGTAGTCCTAACAAACTTGATAAACCCCCCATGCTCTCATGCTGAAGTGTGAAAATTCTTACTGCAGTAAATAATCCTTGCTGTACATTTACAAGTGACAAGTAGTAAGACTCTAAACTTAGTCTGTCTACTTCTCAATGCCTTCAGTGTGAGGATTTCGCTCTCTCATCAATGATGCAGACTTAAAATGTGCTTTACTAGTTCTTGAATTATTTCTGTCATGTTCCCCCTCCTCCTTTCTATTTCATATTTATTTATACTTTGGTAACCAGGAAAGGGAACTGGTCCCAGGACCACTATCAGCTGCAACATAAGCTACACTGGCAAATATAATTATTAAATGCATTTATCAATACAAATAAAAAAAATACTGACAGAAAAACAATGATCAAGACTGCATGTGGAACACACAGCCAATGTGTGACAGTGACCAAGTAAATCATTGAGCAACATTTACTAGAATGTAAACATTAATAATGCTTAACTATACTATGTTGTTTATAAATAACCCATTGTATGCACCCACACAAAATATAGTGTGTGTGTGTGTTTTTTTTGTTTGTTGGCCGCGGTGGTGCAGCGGTTAGAGTTTTCACTTCACAGTAAGAGGTTCTCTGGTTCGATTCTCGGCTGAAGCTCCTTCTGTGCAGAGTCTGCATGTCCTCCCTGCAGTCAAGTGAATTTAAAGACATGCAGGTAAGGTCCAAGTGTGTGTGGGTGTGCCTTCTTTGAAGGCTGGGTGCTGGGCTGGCAACTGAGCACAGTAACAAATCACTGCCAAATCATCAGTGGACAGGAGTTCCCCGGTGGTGACCTCTAACTGGGAAAAGCCGAAAGATAGGAGTGTGTGTGTGTTTCTGTATATGTGTATGTATATAAAGTACATGTAAAAGTACATCAATCCAAGGTACTCAAGACAGCAGACTCAGTGAATTAGTACCTTTAATGTCAACAACACAATGAAAAAAGTCACCACAATAGAGTTTAGCGTGCTTTCAGCCAATAAAATACCAGGCTTCTTCAGAACAAAAAAGCAACCCCATCACAATACATTTAAATAGTTTGAGACATCCAATCACACCAGAGGGTCAATCATCTGTGCATAAATAAATTAATTACAATAAATAAACCCAGTTAAAACCATAATATATGTATAAACAAGGATGATTTACAAGGCTTGTATCAACTAATAAAGTTCAAATTCATGATAAAATGACACCTCTTAAGATGTATATATGTATTAAACCCTAAAATCCAGTTCTTAAAGTTGATGTCCGTAACCCTTATGTTGCAATAAATATGTCCTATTGTTAAAATTAATTAACTAAATAAATGAAGATATATAAATATTATTAAAATCATCAACAACAATAAATACATTGTTCATAGTAGCAGAATGTTATTAAAAAATATATATATAAAAAATACATGTACATATTACAATTTAGCAGCCCTAAGCTTTAAAACACTATTAATGCTGATGTCATTAAGTCCAGGGGGTCTACCTGCATCCAACTTCAATTGCCAAAACAATTCCCTGTATTCCACCCTGGACTCCCAGCTCCCCCTCGGGGATCAACTAACACTTGTTCTAACACATAGAATTTGATTTTCATTTCCTTACAAGTTAAAGAATGTCTAAACCCTCCAAAGCTAGTTACGAAAACAAAATTGCCACTGACTCTAAAGACAACCACAAAGCATTCTATAGCTATGTCAAGAATCTAAATGGGAACCCTCAGATCTGCTCTGAGTTGCAGCACAATGGCACTAAATATACAGAACCAACTGATATTGCCAACATCCTAGCAGATAGGTTCAGTGCTAACTTTACCCCCCTCTCACCCCCTTTAGGGCTCATCTCTATACCGGAAGAATGCAAAGTTCCTATAATCACAGCTTCACAGGTAAAAAACACACTGTCCAAAGCCAAGAACAAAGCATCCATGGGACCTGACAATATCCCAGGCTGCGTTCTACACGAACTACAGAATGAACTGGCACCCCACCTAAGTACCATGCTCAATCACAGCCTCACCTCAGGCTTTGTACCCACTGAATGGCACACCGCAGCAGTTATCCCACTCCACAAAAGGGGAGCCACGACGGACCCCGGGAACTACCACCCCATTAGCCTGACGAGCCTGGTCTGCAAGGCCATGGAACGTATCATCGTGGAACTCATATACAAAGGCATTGGTAATCTCCAAACTCTGGACCCTACCCAGTTTGGATTTGTAAAAGGCAGATCATGTCTCCTAAACCTGATTGACTTCTTTGAAGCAGTCACCAAAGCCATAGATGAGGGTAAAATGGTTCACACAGCTTATCTAGATCTCGCCAAGGCTTTCAACACCATCTCCCACTCTGGAATTATACATAAGCTCAGTAAACTAGGTATAAATCCCTATGTCACAAGATGGGTTGCCAACTGGCTCACGGACAGAACCCACACTATGAAAGCAGCAGATTCCAAATCCGACATCAGACCAGTGATAAGTGGAGTACCACAGGGTTCAGTCCTGGGTCCTCTCCTGTTTGGTATCTACTTCTCTGAAGTGCAGGCCAACACAGAAGGTCTTTGGCTAACAAAGTTTGCAGATGACTGCAAACTAGAAGCCATAATTGAAACTCCTAACAATGTGGACAAACTACAAAAGGGCCTCACTGAGACAGATACCTGGTGTCAAAGCCATGGCCTGAAGCTCAATGCCAAAAAGTGTATTGTCATCCCCTTTGGTAAAAACTCTGTACCCATGAACTACCACATAGCTGGTAGTCTACTTAATGCCGAAAATGTGATGAGACCTTGGGACACAGGTGGACAGTAGTCTCTCCTTTGATAATCACATTGCCACAGTGGTCAGGAAATCCTTCTACATAGCTCATCTCATCACAAAAGGATTCTCATCCAGAAAAAAAGAGGTCATTGTTCCCCTCTACTCATCACTCATTAGACCCATTATAGAGTACAACGACTCTTTTGGTATGTACCTCACAAGACATCTACAACAACTGGAAAGACCACAGAAATACCTCACAAAGAGGATTACTGGCCTCAAACAGATGCCCTATGCAGACGGTCTCAAAAAACTACAGCTTTACTCCATCGCATATTGCCTACTCAGGGGCGATCTCTGCCTAACATACAAAGCTATGTCAAACCCAGAGCTGTTGGACATGCTCCACTTAAAGAAATCCCAATCCCTCCGAGCTACACGCTCTAGGGACCTAAACCTTGTCACCACAATAAACAGAACATGCTGGAGGGATAGATTCCTGTCCCAGAGACTTCCCATACTCTGGAACAGACTACCTATCTATGTCAAACAGAGCTCCTCATTAGCACTCCAAGAAAAATCTTGATGATTGGATGGGAAATGGGAAATTCACCCCGGGGGATCACTTCTGTGGCACTGCTCGACAGGGGCACAGGAAAATAATTTTCTTGGGTGGCGAAAGCCAGGGTACATTTTTTGGCTAGGCTTGTATGGGCCCTAGGGCCGATAGCCTAGTACCTACCTATGAACCTATAAATAAGGCATTTGATTCCTTCCCTTTTGAAACTTTGTATAAATGCTCATAAACCCTTCTCCTAAGTGGTCTCTTGGTTTTGCCGATATAAAAACTCTGGCAAATTTCACAAATCCCGATATAAACCACCCCATTTTCGTACTACAATTATAATGTTTGGATGCCTTTACAGTCAAACCCCTGGATGGTATATATACATCGTTTTTGTCCAAAATATATCCACATTGTTGACAGGCTCCACATTTGTGGTTCCCACATCTAAGATCATCACGGACCTGCCTAGAAACCAGTTTATTTTCAAAAAGTTCTTTAAGGTTAGTGTCTCTCCTTCTAACAAAAGTGGGATAATTCGGGAGCTATGCTCTGGTGTCATCGTTAAGCTTTAACATATGCCAGGGTTGCTTTTTTGTTCTGAAGAAGCCTGGTATTTTTATTGGGTGAAAGCGCGCTAAACTGTATTGTGGTGATTTTTTCATTGTGTTGTTGACAATAAAGGTACTGATTCACGCAGTCTGCTGTCCTGAGGTGCCTTGGTTTGACGTA
>NC_056737.1:597337892-597352892 GCF_019279795.1 Protopterus annectens
TTTTTCATAGCCTGTTGTTTATCAGCCCTATGTGGAGCATTTATATGGTTAAAATGAGAATAGTCTAAGGATAAATAGCAACAACATATGACTGATCAGGAGATGAAGAACTACTGGCTGGCTCCAGCCTCACGGGCCACAGAATGTACTGTAGTACAATGCCTACAACACTACCAAACAACACAGCAGCCCACTCACACAGTGTCATCATAGACTGGCACTTAAGAAGGAACAGTTTTCTGCCATGAGTAGGGTACCATGCGTACCCAGCAAAGGTGAGGGCTGTATTGAAGAAAACAGTGGAGTGATGAAGCTTGGATCCCAAACGTATACCTCACACTCAGATTCCATGCTCATTTAGCATAGTGGCAACTTCTCATGTGCAGTTGGCAAGGACATCATGGGACAGCATCAAGAAATTAGGAAGATGAAGTCCAACGCTTATGAAAGATAGCTGAAAATAAACTCTTCTAACTTGCCTAACATTATCGCTTATTTGCAGACCCTGTGTGTTACCTGTAAGACATACATTGCACCTTCCAACAACACCTTTTGTTGACTGGAGCTTCCTGCATGTTTGATCACCTGGTACCTTGCTGGTGCTCTTCCATGTGAATGGAAACACCTGTCTTATATATCACCTTCTGGAACATGCTGACATTACCTGTGATGTATTGTGGTACCTAAGATATAACATGCAAAATTTGTGTTAAAGGCCTGATTACAATATTTACACTGAGGCCACACGGTTTGCTGAGCTGTACACCCTTCCACAATCCTTACTGTTGCCTACTATTCATGGTGATACTTATATTGAGGGATCAAATGCCATTTTGAATATGTGCAGTTCTTGCTCTGCATGCCATTCTCCAGCAGACAGAGTGCAGTCCATCAGTAGGATACATAGTCCATTCCACCCTGCTTGACCTCTTACAGCTATGCAACCATAACAAAAACTGTAATCTTTTATAGGCACAGAAATAGAACATGGCTGACACAACAGATTTCTATCCCAAGGAATCCTGTACTTACTGAATAAACTTCCTATGCATGTCAAGCAATATTACACGTCATCTGTAATCAGTAATATTCTGAATGAATAGCATGGAAATCATAAATCCTCTTTGGGTACTTCTTGACCATGGAGTTTAGTTCATTCAACAGTGCTCAGGCGTAGCTGGCTATGCTTATCAATGGTCTTTTAAACTGCATGAGTAGTACATACCTATGAACCTATCAACCTAATATATAATTACCAAGTATCTCACAAATATGTATGCTGCATATAGAATATATATGCAGACAAAAACATCAGTTTATTGATGAATGTATTGCTATAATCCCTCTCATTTGAATGTCATAATATGGTCATTAGTATATACCACTGACCACACTAGTTTTCATACTACCACGACTGTGCTACAGATACCTCTGAATTGCATATGCCCTGCTTGTCAGCACTCACTGTATAGTTTAGCTTTACACACTGTGCTATTTTTCATTTCTGAATAAGCCGCGGTGGTGCAGCGGTAGTGTTGTCGCCTCACAGCAAGGGGTTCTCCCATTCGATTATCAGCTGGAGCGCCTTCTGTGTGGAGTCTGCATGTCCTCCCTGCGGTCGAGTGGCATTTGACAGACATCCGTGAATGGGCATGCCTTCGTTGAAGGTTGGGCGTCAGGCTGGCACCCCGGCACCATAAACATCTACTGCCAATCATTAGCGGACCAGAGTTCCGCTGTGGTGACCCCTAACCGGGAAAAGCCGAAAGAAGAAGAACAAAAACAAATACACCCCTACTGTGTTTTATGTCCTGTAAGAGTACTGACTATATACATAACAAGGTACCTGTAAAACAAACATTTAATTGTTTATTTTAGTAAGTAATGAAAACAACAAATAGATGTATGCTCTACTCTCCAAGGTACCATAAATTACACTGTTTGAAATCCTTTAATGTATTCCCCTTATTCCTTTATTCAGCTGTTTGTTTATTTACTTATTAATTTCAGCTTGATAACCATGTAAGTGGGTAGCTGGCAGACCCTTTTCAGTCACAACTTGAGCTCCATGGAGCAAGACACTAACAGAAGATTCGAAATAGAATAAAGAAGTATACTACTTTCTGAAAGAATGTCAAACAGCTTGGCAAAGTGCTTAAGTGGAATTCAAGCAAGATGACAGTTGAAAAGATATAAGAAATGTAAATGAGGTCAAACTATACAGCTTTGCAGGCAAGAAGGGCATTATTGCTCATGCCTGCAATATTGGTATGTATGTACATATGTAAAATGTATAAATATAAATAAGCTGTTTAATAGTGTGGCTATGTTAAGTATAGAAGGGTCTTTACATTTTTATTTATTTTTTTTACCTTTATGTGCAAGTAGTGTTCTTTAAACTAATGAGTGTGTATTATAGATGTCTTGCATTGTCGTGATTCATCAGCAAAATTGTCTCTTTGCAACAAAATATCACACTTGCTTTTACTTGCAATTTACACTGTTTCTCTGCAAACCTGTTACATTAAATCAAAATGTCTATCTTTCTATCTATACATACATATGATAGTTATGAAACAGTCAAATAAATAAAACTATGACTTCACATGGAACCAGAGTGTCTACTTGCTTGTTTATTTTGTAAAATAAATGAAACTACAATTTCACATGGAATATGCGTGTCTGTTTACTTATTTATGTATGTATAAAGTTCTACTGGCTAGTTCTAATTTGAAACTAGGCTGTCTAGTGTATAGGAATATGCATGCAATAAATGCCATTAACTTCTTGTGATGTCATGACATTTTAGTTATAATTGAAGCCCTACCTTTCAACGTTATTGTGCACTGAGAAAAACCTTGACAGAAACATTTAAATGGCTAAAGTAGTTACTAAAGTCCAAGATAAAAGAGTAGACAGCGGTAACTTTACTCAAAAGTGTTACACAACAGCAAAAAGGTACAAGCAGAAGACAGAGTCCATATGACTTGAAGATGACTAGTTACTCCCCAAGAAATACCCACTACAACTTATCCCCCTACTGTTACTAAAGAACGGGTCCTCACCGAGCTATTCATAGTTAAAAACTACTTGAGCCACGGATGATGGGCAAAAAACTGCATACTGCCTATCTTGACCTGGTAAAGGCATTCAGTACACTACATCACTTAGGTATTACAGACAAACTCAAAAACGTAGACATAAATCTGTATGTAACCCAATGGATAGGACACATGAAGTTAGGGTGGGGGTATCCAACTCCACCAACAGGCCTGTTAGTAGTGGTGTTTCAGAGGACTCAGCACTTGGACCTCTCCTGTTTGGAATACACTTCTCTGAAGTGATAGCAAATATAGAGAGTCTTTGGGTCACCAGATCTGCAGATGACTGCAAGTTGGGTGCCATGACTGATTCCTCCAAAGATGTAGATATCCTTGAGGAGGGTCTGAGAGCAAAGTAACTGATGCCAGAAACATAGCCTAATACTCAATTCAAAAATGCATATTTATACCATTTGGTAAGATGACCACCCCTGCAAATTACAACATTAATAACACTTTCCTAAGAGGAGACCCAGTGATGAGGGACTTGAGAACTCAGGTTGACAGTAACCTGAACTTTGATCATCATGTGTCCACGGTGGTGAGAAAATCCTTCTATGTGGGGCAAGTTACAAGTTATGGCAAGGCATCCAGATCTAAGGAGATCATAGTCCCGCTATGCTTAGCCCTCATTAGACCAATAATCTAGTACACTGCACTCTTCAGCATGTACCTGACCAGGCATTTGCAACAAGCATACTGGCCACAGAGATTCCTCATTAAAAGAATAAAGGGTGTAAAGAATATGTCTTATGTGGATCACCTCAAACTCTTTTTCTTGTACTCAGTCTCCAGCTATAGTGGAATGTAGGGAAAAGGTAGGGTACTAGCTAGCAATGAACTTTTCTTTAAATAAGCTATACTTTACTGGGTATGACACTGATGCATACAGTGTATTTTATATAGCATATATCATGGATTGAGGTAGGGTAAAAAATAAAAAAGACACATTAAAAAGTGCAGGATCCTCATAGGTGCACTGGTTCCAGGACTGGAAAAACTGGCAGTGTAGAATCTTCAAGACACAGAAACATTCCAACAATGGGGTTGGAACAGGTTTAGGGGGATGATGTCCTTACCCCATTGTAGAAGGAATTACTAGTCCACAAAAACTAATAGGTCAGAAAAAGAGCCATAAAGATGATAAACTGGACTGTTTAGGATAAGAAACAAATGATGTATTGTGACTATTATGCAAGATGCCAATAATTTCTAGATGCAAGAAATTCAAAAACATTGAGAGAAATCAGAGAAAAGGAAAATACTTACACAAGAAAAACTGTCAAAACCTTCAAATGCATCTTTGTGTTCATTAATACAACTGATCCATGAAAAGCATTAGATAGACAAAAACTTTGGGTCATTTGGAAAAAGAAGCAACCAAGGAAGTGCAAAAAATGTAAAGAACAAAACCCAGATGTTTTTGAAAGGCATGAAAAATAAACATGGATATGGGAAAGAAAGCGATCTGTTTTGCTGCATTACTTATGCAAAGGAGACAGCCAAAGTAATCAATACCAGACAGCATCTACAAAGTTATTTGAAGAGAAATACAGGCAAAGTATCCTGATATGGAAACTTTCACAACACAAAAATAGGATCACAAAGGGGTAATGTAAAACAGAAGATTAGTAAAGTGGAAGTTAAACCAATAGAAGCTAAAGTTAAGGAATACTTCCAAAGTGAAGGATTTAGTGTAGAAAAGAAAGTCTAACACACTTTATGTTACAGCATGATGGAACAATTAGTCCCCAAAGTAAAGAAAACATAAAAAGTGGGAGACACCGGTGGAAGAAATATGGACATGGGAATGTATAATAACTTTAATGTGGCAGAATAATTATGCAAAGGCAGAAAAGAAAACAAATCAATACAAAAAAGTGGCACCAAATATAGTTGCAGAGAAATACAGCAAAGGCATCCGGATATACAACATTTCACAATACAAAAAATAAGAAAACAAAGGGGGAAAGTAGAAAAGAGGATTGCAAATGGGGAAGTTAAATAAATAGAAACTGCAGTTATGGATTACTTGTGAAGTAAAGGATTTAGTGTATAAAATCCAACAGTGGTAATGTTGCAGCATGATGGGTCACTGAGTCTAACAAATGAAGGAGAAACAGATGAAACGGAAAGCATATGATCACTTGCCACATGATGATTCTCTACAGCCTTCAGTAGGAAATGAGTACAAAACTTCAGCTGGAGCTGCACAGCCAGGGATGGAGCAAGAAACATTGGCAACTCTGACACAGTCAGTGTTATGTAGCGATAGACAAGTGACAACTCTGACACAGTCAATGTTGTGTAGCAATAGACAAGTGACAACTCTGACACAGTGTTGTGTAGCGATAGACAAGTGACAACTCTGACAGTCAATGTTGTGTAGCGATAGACAAGTGACACCTCTGACAGTCAATGTGTAGCGAAAGACAAGTGAGAACTCTGACACAGTCAATGTTGTGAAGTGACAGACAAGTGACAACTTTGACAATGTTGTGTAGCGATAGACAACTCTGACAGTCAATGTTGTGTAGCAATAGACAAGTGAATTCCTATATGAAAGAGCAACAGATGATGCAGCATGCAGCTGAAGATATGTCACAGAAAAATGTTCACTAACTTTCTGTAGAATCCCTGAAGCAAACAGAGAGCAAAGGTTAACAGCTGTTTTATTTAATAGAGAAGGATAGACATATAAAGATTAATGAAAAAATATTAAAGAAAGTCAATAAGATCCAAAATGTTAGTCTGATTAAACAAATTAATGCAGTAATTAAATCTTTCAACAGAAATCTGTGTAATATAACAGATGTAAATAGGCTATATTAATTTGCAGCTAAATTAATAACAGTTAAAGTCTTACCACAAAAACACTGGGCAGTAAGGGAAAGGAATGGAAGAAATCAAATGCCATCATGGAAGTACTAAATACAGACAACTATAAAGCAGTTAAAGTAAGAAGTGTCACTGTTAGAAGAGTACAGAAGAGGGAACAGATCAATACAGATATAGAACTCTAAGACTGAGATGTGATAAAAGCAATGCACAGTATCAGAACAGATCAGTATCTATTGTGCACTATCACAAGTCATAGACTAAAAATATAAGCACAGGCACAGAAACATAGAAGATACACAGATAAATATAAAGGAAAAGTACAACATAAGCAATATATTAATAATCCAAAACACTTTTCTACAGAACTGAGAAACAAGGTAAAAAGGATTGAAGCACCAAAAAAAAAAAAAAAAAAAAACAAATTGATACATTTTGGACAAATATATATCAAGATCCGGTGGATCATAAAGATCCTGAATGGATCGAAAAAGTAGAAGAAAGAAGTTCAAATGTACAGGATATGAAATTGGATGAAGTAATGGCCAGAGAAATTGAAGCAAAGTTAAGAAAAGATCATAATTGGAATATCTCAGGCCCAGATGCAGTACCTAACTTCTGGCTAATAGTATTAACATCTTTATATGAATATTTAGCCATGATTTAATATATATGCGCACCTGGAAAAAGACACCAACCTGGCTAACAAAAGGAAAAACAATATTTCTACTCAACAAACATGCAAGCTACCCTACAAATTATAGACCAATAAACTTGCCTTTTGTATATGTATTACCTATAGACTGGAATTGATGCCGACAAGAGTTTGTAGTCATTTAGAAGAAAACTCAGTCATGGCAATACAACAAAAGGGTAACAAAAGAAAGTCATATTGAACAAAGTTTCATTTTTTTGTAGAATAAATTCATTAAGGAAAAAATGTAAACAGGGGAAGAATCTAAATATATCATGGATAAATTACAAAACAGCATTTGCCAGTATTCCACATTCATGGATGAAATGGGGCTTAAAAATGTATAAGATATACCCTACCGTGATCAATTATGTTGCAGCAGCCATGAAACAGTGGCAAACAACTTTGCAGTTGCACCATGATAAAGGACAAATTACAGGAAAAAAAATTCAAAGGGGATATCATCTCCTGTTAGTATTGTGGCATCATCCACGAAGACGGTGGGATGCTTCTCAGTGGCTGGCTTATACCTGCCTGTGTCACATATGGTCCAGAGAGGTACGTCTCAGGTCATTCACATCCACATGGACTATGACAGAGTCATACTGATACTTGAGGTTTAGTGACATCAGTTATTGCATGTGATGAATCTTGGTCCCCGACAGGCAACTAACTGTAACTTCTCCTTATCTAGCCTGGTGACAGAGACATTGGTATGTCTAACAATGGAGTCTCCCATAAACAATATATTTGATTCTGTGGTGTTGCACCTCATGGCCTTGATAGTTGAGGCACAATAACAGGTGGTTTTATGTAATGTGGTGGGAGTTGTCTTATTTGTGTGCATGCAGTGTTTCTGACAACTGTGTTTAAGAGGAATTTGAGGTTTGGGTAAGTTGCATGTGAGCTCATCCACAATTATAGTTTATTGGCCGTTTGGGCAGTTTTTTCCATCCCTTTCAACTTTCTAGTTTAAAAGCCTGCATTTGCTCTTGTTTCCCACCTTTCCTGTAACTAGTCTAGTCCAGATACTAATTTGCTGTATCCAGGACTGTTTGTAAGCTTCTGAGTCCACACGCTTTTCTGTGTTGGAGGGAAGCCTTTTAGCTTATCAGTGGGAGTTGTAAGCACTAGGTAGCCTATTTACCACAACAGGAGTGGTTTCTGGCCCAGAAATTGTAATTTATTGGACGTTTGGGCAGTTTTTCCATCCCTTTCAACTTTCTGGTTTAAAAGCCTGCATTTGTACTCGTTTCCCACCTATAATGTAACTAGTCTAGTCCAGCTACAGATTTTCTGTATCCAGGACTGTTTGTAAGCTTCTGAGCACCCCAAGCCTTTCTGTGTTGGAGGGAAGCCTTCTACCATATCAGTGGGAGTGGTAAGCACTAGGTAGCCTATCTACTACAAGAGGAGTTGTTTCTGGCCCAGAAATTGTAGTTTATTGACTGTTCAGGCTGTTTTTCCATCCCTTTCAACTTTCTAGTTTAAAAGCCCGTGTTTGCGTGAGTTTGTGCTTGTTTAAGCTCTGCACTGCAGTGCCAAGCTGAGGTAAAGTATTCCTGGTGCCATAAAGTCTCCTCCTCAGTTTTTCCCATAGATCTTGCTAGTTCCTTATCTCTTGCACTTCAAATAGCTTAATCACTCTGCACTTCAACAGGTTTTTGTAGCAATTATTGTAGCACACAAGTGCCATTAGCACTAGTCATTCTTCAAGGAAATAGCTCCAGTACATAGCAGTTATAACCACCCCTCCTGGCATGATTAAAGGGCAGTTCCCTGAGGTTTCTTCTATTAACCTGGTGCACTTGGGTATTCTGAGGTAGTGTAGCATGTACACAGACAACCCTCTCCTCTTACCTCCCAACACCCAGACTTGTGAGAGATGCATTTATATCAACAAATTGGAAGCTATGCACTCTCCCAGCCAAGACTGGACTAGCTGGTTAAGAGGAAAAGGTCAATACCTGCACCACACCACATGGAACACATAGACCCCCAAAACACCCACTATCACAGCTCTTGCATAAAACACAAACCACACACCCACCTTCGTGGACCCTCTTAAATAGAAATTTACCCAAACAGCAGAGACCTCTAAAACAGAAATGCACTCAACCACCACAACACAGCACAAACCACAGGACACATAGCTCACCTCCAAAGTGTGCCCCTCAACCTAAGCCCCACCTTGCCCAAAACACTAATCATAGTTGACTCAATACTGAGGCATAAAGATGTCCCACTCACTAGGTTGAATAAGGAGAAGGTGACAGTCAGCTATCAGGTGCAGAATCCGACATATAACACACCCACTCAGGTCACTCCACAACAAGTACAAGTATGACACTGTCATTGTCCATGTGGGTGCGAATGACCTGAGAAGGACCTCACTGGACTACATGAAAAGAGACATGGTGGAACTCTCGGATTATGTGGCCCAGGCAGGTATGACACTAGCCCTGAGCAGTATCCTACTATCAACCAGAATGATATCGCAGTACAAACAAAAAATGACTGACTTATTTTATTTTATTTTACATTTGTTAACCGGGCTAGTCTGGCTGGATACATGTCCATTTTCAGCAGAGGCCCGAGGAGAAAAGCTCCACTATCAGACTAATACACTACAATATATGAAGTCACTAATAATACTATCTATACAAATAAAACTAAAACTAATATAGTATAATACGGCAAAATACAAATGCAAATACATTTTTCATGTACAAATCTGACTAGATGACAATCAAAAATTCAGTCAGGGGCTGAGGAGAAAAGCTTCAGTATAACAATTGGATAAATTTCTGGTGTCATTCTAAGGGGATCCAGTATCTGTCTGCTTGGGATGACATGATACACAGACCTAGATGCTTTGCCAGAGATGGCCTGCATCTGTCACCCCTGAGTTTTTGGGTACTGGCTAAGGCTCTTCCCACCCCTATACTGCTTTTTTTAGGCATGTTCCAAAGACCAAATTATCACTTTAACAGCTATAAATAAATGCAATCTGAGGGTCATGCTGCTCAATGCTAGAAGTCTAAATCTCAAGAGGAACTCACTCAAAGCACTCCTCAAAATGGAGAACATCAACATTTGTGCTGTAATGGAGACCTGGTTTAAAGCAAAAGAAAGCACCACTGCACTACCAGGCCATAACTTATTCCACACCTTTCGGCCACAAAGCATGGATCAAAGCTCCAAAGGCGGTGGTGTCTCCATATTCATAAAGGATATGCACACCTCCAGACTAGTAGCCCAGCATAATGCATTTGAGATATTTCAGGTACAACTAACATTGGGTAAAATGGCAATCCAGGTCACAGCCTACTATAGGTCCCCAACCATGTCACTAGACTCTCATTCCACGTTCCTAATTACCATAGAATCTACCAAGGTCCAACCCAACACTCTCTTACAAGGTGACTTCCACTACCCTTCCATCAAGTGGGGAAAACTACTCAAACACCAATACATTGGCCCAACACTTCC
Organism: Protopterus annectens; assembly: GCF_019279795.1. NCBI lineage: Eukaryota > Metazoa > Chordata > Ceratodontiformes > Protopteridae > Protopterus > Protopterus annectens. The sequence goes on from NC_056737.1 coordinate 597,348,018, forward strand.
TGCAATTCATCAGTTCCAATGCCCTAGACCAGCTCATCCTCAACCCCACTAGAGGAAGCAATATCCTTGACCACTAGAGGAACCAATATCCTTGACCTGGTTACTACTGACATGGGTGACCGTTGCTCTACACCAATGGTTAATCCCTCCCTGGTCAGATCCGACCATAAACTAATCACCATGGAAATCCACATCTCACTCACACACCCCACAAAGGTAACCACTTTGAAAAACTTCTCCAAAGCAGACTTTGGACTCCTAAAAACAGAAGTGGCTAACTTCATGGCACCCATGCAAATGGAAAATAGCTACATGACTGCTGAATCATACACCAATGCACTGTATGAAGATGTACACAAATGCATGGAACTAGCCATACCCAACAGAACCAAGATGCTCTCCTCCCAAAAAAAGAAGCCAATCTGGTGGTCTCCTGTCATTAATAAACTCTACAACAGAAGGAAGAAACAGTTGCAGAAAAAGGTAACATCCCAAGACTAGAAAAACTACCTTATTAGCCTCAACAAAAAGTTGAGATCCATCATCCAATTCTCTAAAGCCAGCTATGAAGGCAGAAATTGCAGCAGACACTAAAAACAATCACAAAGCCTTCTATAGCTATGTCAAGAACCTCCAAAGCAAAACATAGATTTGTCTATGAGATACTGCACAATGGTACCTCCTATACTGAGCGAACAGATATTGCAAATATACTTGCTGACAGATTCAGTGCCAACTTTACCCCCCCCCCCCAAAGGACCAATTACAATACCAGAAGAATGACAGGCACCCAGCATTACTGCAGCACAGGTTAAAGCTGCATTGTCCAAGGCCAAAAATACAGTTTTCATAGGACCAGATAATATCCCTGGCTGTGTTCTACATGAACTACAAAGTGAACTGGCACCATGTATGTGTGCCCTGTTCAGTCACAGCCTCACCTCAGGCTTTGTCCCTATTGAATGCCGCACTGCTACAGTCATCCCTTCTCCATAAAGGGGGAGTGATTAAAAACCCTGGGAATTATTGCCCCATTAGCCTGACAAGTCTGATATGTAAAGCTATGGAATGCCTCATCATGGACCTGATTAACAAAGATATAGGAAATCTCCATACTCTAGACCCCACGCAATTTGGCTTTGTGAAAGTGAGATCAACCTGGTTGACTTCGAGTCAGTCACCAGGGCTGTAGAGGAAGGTAAGGCAGTGAATATAGCATACCTTGATCTGTCCAAGGCCTTTGATACCTTTCCTTACTCGGGAATTACTGATAAACTCACGAAAGTAGGCATCAATCCCTATATCACTAGATGGGATGCAAAATTGGCTCACAGATAGAACAAACAGTGTGAAAGTAGCGGACTCCAAGTCACACTGCGACCAGTCACAAGTGGAGTCCCACAGGGATCGGTCCTGGGTTCTCTCCATACTTCTGAACCTGGAAACATCAAAAATCTGGACAAAGGTCCATGAAAATAGGGACAAATCTGTATGCTGCTTAACATAATATTTGCATACATAATTGTGTAACCCTGCCCACTCCAATGGAATTGCGGGATACCAACTTTCAAATGCAAACTGAAGAGATAACCAAAATATGGCTCAAGCACAATCTATGTAGAAGTAAAATTCATATAAATAATCCACTTTAAAGAGATCTGTAAGATCTGTAACTAATGAAGAAGTTACTGCTAGCAAACAACTTTATATTTCATTGTTTCATTTACAAATAAAGTGTCTGTTGTTGCCCTTCAGAAATAAATTACCTACGAAAGATTAAAAAGAATAAACTAATAACATTGCAATAGAGAATGGATGGCAAACTGATAACAGGTTCATAGTTACTAGATATCATTAAACAACACAGTCTGAAAGAAGCAAAGACTGGAAGCTGCGATGCCTGCATGCTGTAAGACTACTAATTAAAATAAAAGTAACAACACAGTGAAGCTCTGTAATCCCTGCATGCCCGCACACAAGGCTGCCATTAAGTAAATCTCACACGCATACACCGATACCTCTCAACCTCTTAGAGCAAGAATTCTGGACAAAGCCTTGTTACCATGTAAGCAAGTGTACTTTTGTACAGAATTTTTAGCCAGTCTTTACTCTGATGAAGCCCTACTTAATCTATGCTTATGCTTCCTGTTGATTTGTGCCTTTACCTTGTTCAACTTTATTATACCCACAAAGAAACCAAAAGTTATATAAAACCAACAAATTCATTGTCATCAAGAAGGTAGGACTGCTTAAAAAAAAAATCAATAAATCTGAGTGCCAAGAACGCAACACAAAAGAAAATTTGAAACTTGTAGAACAAAGGACAAGCATTACGACTTTTCAAAAGATAACCGTTTCCCTCTCAACTCCAAAACAGTTTTTCATCACTAATGCTTTCTTTCCTTTAAAAATTACTTCCTTATCCTGTATGGCACTAAAATGTAAGGGCTGACATATAAGCCACCGAATTCCCACTTAGCTAACACAACATCCCATATCCTCATTTCTAATAAAGGCAAACCACGTCCCCAGCAAAAACATCTTGAAAGCTCACACACATTCAGAAACAACCATTTTTAGTAGCAACAGACTAACTACTACTACTACCTGGCAGTAACAAGTTGGCGGGTGAAGCACCATCGAATCTGCACGTACAGTGGACATCCAGGTTGCAGCACAGCAAACCAACAAGTGCCTGTGATCTGTGGTGGTTTCGCATAAACAATGACCAATGTTTAACATCAGCTACTTATCAAGGCAAAAACAATGCTACCCATAAGACTAGTGACCAAAATTAAAGAAATATGTAACACTTGAATGCACTACACACAATAATATACTAAGTAACCAGGACCAAAGGACTGGCTGACCACAAAAAGGTGCAGGAATCTTTTTTGGTGTAAAACGAGATCTATGCAGTCTCTCTCTCTCTCTCTCACACACACACACACACACACACACACACACACACACACACACACACTTAATCCAAACCAGATCCGAAATGGGCATCCAAATCAAATGGCAAACGAGCGCAGCTTTTCATGCATTTGTAATCTGAAACGAGTGTCCTGCTGTTGCTGTTAATTTCCTGTCTGTGCATTTGTAATCCAAAATGAATGGCTGGAGTGCTGCTGTTAAAACAAATGGCTATATTCCAGTGTTTCCACTTGTATTTGCAGCCATACCACCTGGAAATGACAACATGAGCTCCTTGAGCTCAATTCCGACTGACTAGTAGCCCTGACAGAGCTGACGTCATTGTGCACGTGATGACATCAGCTCCGACAGCATGCTATTTGAAAACATTAAAAAAATAAATAAAAAAATCAGAAATGAAAGGGTGCTACTCGGGAATCATGGCACCCCTTCATTTGGAACCCAAAACTCGGTAAAAACTGAGTAATTCGGTATGGTTGAGAGGTATAGCTCTCTCCTGTTCGGTATCTGCTTCTCAGAAGTCCAGACCAACACAAAGGGACTATGGCTGACCAAGTTTGCAGATGACTGCAAGCTGTGAGCCATTATTAACTAAGTGATGCAAGACATCCTACAGAAAAGGCCTCAGTGAGACAAATGACTGCTGTCAAAACCATGGCCTTAAGCTTAACGCCAAAAAATGCGTTGTTATCCCCTTTGGTAAAAACTCAGGTCCCACTAATTACCACATCGATGGGAGGCCACTGAATACTGAAGGCATTATAAGAGATCTGGGAATGCAGGTTGACAGCAAACTCTCCTTCGACCACCACATTGTCACTGTGGTCAAAAAATCCTTCTGTGTGGCACATCTCATTACCAAGGGTTTTGCATCCAGGAAGAAAGAGGTCATCATCTCTCTCTACTCTTCCCTCATTAGACCAATCATCGAGTATAATGCCCCATTTGGCATGTACCTCACTAGACACCTGCAACAGCAGGAAAGGCCACAGAAATACCAAATGAAGAGGATCCTAGGCATTAAACACATGTCCTACATGGACAGACTCAATAGACTACAGCTATTCTCTGTCTCATATCACCTACTTAGAGGGGATCTTTGCTTGACTTACAAAGCCATGTCTGACCAGCTCTGTCACAAATGATACATCTAAAGAAACCCCAATCCCTCCGCACCATACGCTCCAGAGACCTCAGCCTCATTACCACAATCAACAGAACATGCTGGAGGGACAAGTTCCTCACCCAGAGACTGCCCATGCTCTGAAATAGACTTCCCAAACATATCAAGCAGAGCACCTCGGTGACCTTCAAGAGAAATCTTGATGAGTGGATGGGTAATAGAAAGTTCACTCCGGGGATCACTCCAGTGGCTCTACTTGACAGAGGCACTGTTAACTAACTTTGGGTGGCATGATGCCAGGGCACTTCTATGGGCTAGGCTTGTAAAGGATCCAGGGCCATTAGCCTATTTCATACCTATGAAAAGACTTCCCATACATGTGAAGCAGTGCACCTTGGTGACCCTCTTCAAGCGCATCCTTGATCAGTGGATGTGAAACCACAAATTCGTCCCAGGGGTTCCACCTGTGTCCCTCAATGACAGGGGCAACCGGTGCTGACTGAGGTTTCCTTTTGGAGATAAACTCTTGACTAGGTGTGTAAGGGCCCCAGGGCCATTAGCCTAGTAACCTCCTATTAGCCTATATGTGGGTCAATGTGTCTAGTCCTTTGTATGTGCTGTGAGTGTTGTGTGTGTGTCGCTGACAACCTGTTTGGTGTTTCTTTGTGTCTATAAATAGAGAGATATAGATACACATATATACAGACGTGTGTGTGCATGTGTGGGTATGTGTGTGTTTGCATACAGATGTGTGTATCTATACAGGGGTCTGCTTTGAACCACTGAAATTACATTTCTGCAAAATGTAATTT
>NC_056737.1:597354618-597377900 GCF_019279795.1 Protopterus annectens
TTTTAATTTTGGGCCCCTATCCAAACTTGCTAATCTCCACCTCCCTTGCCTGGTTCTCCAGTTACCTATCCGGCAGGCAGCAATCTGTTAAATGGCAGTCATCCTTTTCTCCATTTATATCTGTCCCAACTGGAGTACCACAAGGTTCCATCTTGGGTCTCCTGCTGTTTAATGTCTTTACCAACAACCTCTATACATCTTGTAAACAATCCCCCCTCATCCAATACGCAGATGACTCAGCTCTCATCTCCATCTCTAATAATATCTCTGAACTTCATACCCTAACCCAACATGCCTTTCTATCCACTCAACAGTGGTTGTCTGATAATCTACTTCTCCTTAACCCTAAGAAGACCAAACTCTTACTCTTTATCCCTCATTCTCTCACTCACCACAAATCCACCTTTGCTATTACTTCCTGTAACAATACAATAATCCAACCCGAAACCCACAGAAAACTACTTGGCGTTATCATTGATGATGAACTCAAATTCAACCAGCACATACTCCAATGTATAAAAAAGACACACCAGAAACTAGGTTTAATGTATCACAACAAAACATTTCTAACCCCTAATGCCAGACTCTCCCTTGTACAGGCACTCTTCCTCCCCTCCCTTCTATATGCTGCCCCACTTCTTACCAACATTCAGACCACAACCTTGAATAAACGTCAATAAACTTACCATAACATAGCTAGATTTATCACAAACTCTCCATACAATGCACATCACTGCCTTGCCCTAAACTCCCTCCAGTGGCTTGAACTCCCCCAACAACTACTGCTATCACAATTTCAAATGTTACATAGCATTCTTTACAAACCTTCATCCTGTCCTGCTCTCTCTTCCTTTGTCTCTATTTATACTCCAACTCGGGCTCTAATTACCTCTAATCAGAAACTGCTAGACATCTACCAGCCCAAAAAAACAGTAGGCAAACTTCTATACAACACTCTGTGGCCCAGGCTTGGAACATACTTCTCCTAGACATACATTCCATCACCCACCCTTCACACTTTAAAAATGAACTCAAACTTCATCTAACTCCAAAACTCGCCCTTGTCAAGACCCAACCTAAACTCCCCATACCCCACATACACACCTAAACAATCCCTCCCCTTTTATCTAAGTACTCTATTACATGGATACGTTCTAAACCTAATGAATGTATGGACGGTCAAAATTCTTATGTAAATTTGTAATATATTTCTCTGAAAAACATGATGTGTATATACCTTTGTGTATGCAATTTACTTGTGTCTTTACTATCTGTTTATCATATTTTTTGTAATTCCTTAGACTCAAATGTTCTAATTTCTGTAAACTGCTTGCATGGAGCTTTTCTCCTCAGGTCTCCACTGAAAACGGGTCACAAGCCCAGCTGGACCAACCCGGTTAACAAATGTCAAACATCTTTCGGCTATTTTCAGTTAGGGGTCACCACAGTGGATCAGCGGTCTGCTAATGATTGGCAGTGGTTATTAGGGAGCTGAGTTGCCAGCTCGATGCCCAGCCTTCATCGAAGGCACACCCACACGCACCGACCTGCATGTCTTTACAGTTCACGCAGCAATAAATAAATAGATAAATAAATGTTTTCCCTAATTATTTATTCTTTGTCCATAATTTCAAGGTAAAAGTTGAAAGCATGCAGGTAGGTGCAAGCATGAATGGGCATGCCTTCGTTGAAGGTTGGCCGTCGGGCTGGCAACTTGGCATCATAAAAATCCACTGCCAATCATGAGTGGACTGAAGTTCTGCTGTGGCGACCCCTAACTGGGAAAAGCCAAAAGTATTTTTACATTGGTAGCTATAGGTTCATAGGTTCATACTAGGCTATCTGCCCTGGGGCAATTATAAGCCTAGCCCGATTCTGTATGGCTTACGCCACCCCCTGATTTGAGTATACTGTGCCCTTTTTAAGGTTTAGTTTACTGTGCCTCTGTCTAATAGTGACACGGGAGTAATCCCTGGGACAAACCTACGATCCCCCATCCACGTATCGAGATTCTTCTTGAAGAGATTCAGTGAGGTGCTCTGCCTCACATGAACTGGAATTCTATTCCAGAGCGAATGGAGCCTCTGGGTTATGAACCTGTCCCTCCAGCAAGTTCTATTTATTTCTGTGCTGAGGTTCAAGTCCCTCGAGCGTGTGGCTCTAAGGGATTTAGATTTACTGAGGTGGAGCATGTCCATTAATTCTGGATTTGACATAGCTTTGTATGTCAGGCATAGATCGCCTCGAACTAGGCAGTATGCAACTGAGTAGAGCTGGAGTTTTTTTTAACCGAGCAGCATATGGCATCTGTTTGAAACCCTTGATCCTCTTGGTGAAATACTTTTGGGGTCTTTCTAATTGCTGCAGGTGTCGGGTAAGGTACATCCCAAAAGGGGCATTGTATTCTATGATGGGCCTGATGAGGGATGAATAAAGGGGCACAATTACCTCTCTTGATCTAGATGTGAAACCCTTCGTGATGAGGTGGGCTATGTAGAAGGTCTTTCTAACCACTTTGGCAATGTGGTTTTCAAAGGAGAGATTGCTATCAACTTGGGTCCCCAGGTCCCTAATAACTTTCTCTGTACTTAATGGGTTTCCGCCTATGTGCTAATTTGTGGGCACATTGTTTTTGCCAAAGGGTATGACTATACATTTTTTGGCATTTAGCTTTAAACCGTGGCTGGCACCAGTTATCTGTCTCTGTGAGACCTTTTGGAGGATGTTTGTGTCAGCTGGAGAGTTGATTATGGCACCCAGTTTGCAGTCGTCTGCGAACTTGGTAAGCCATAGTCCTCCCACGTTTGCCTGTACTTCGGAAAAGTATATACCGAACAAGAGTGGTCCCAGGACAGAACCCTATGGGGCGCCACTTGTGACCGGTTTCGAGTCTGACATGGCTCCAGCAACTCTCACTCTGTGGGTTCTGTCTTTGAGCCAGTTTGCGACCCATCTTGTGACATAGGGGTTTATATTTAAGCTGGATAGCTTATCTATGATGCCCGAGTGGGGTATTGTGTCAAATGCCTTTGCAAGGTCCAGATAGGCTGTGTGGATTACCTTCCCTTCATCTATGGCTTTGGTGACTGTTTCAAAGAAGTCAACCAGGTTCAAAAGGCAGGATCTGCCCTTGACAAAGCCGAACTGGGAAGGATCTAGTGTCTGTACGTCCCCAATGTCTTTGTTTATGAGCTCCATGATGATCCTCTCCATAGCCTTGCAGACCAAGCTAGTCAGGCTTATGGGGCGATAATTTCCAGGGTCTGTAGAGGCTCCACCTTTGTGGAGTGGGACCACTGTTGCTGTACGCCATTCTGTTGGCACATATCCTGTAGTGAGGCTGAGATTGTATAGCTGTTTTATTTGAGGGATTAGTTCCTCTTGTAGGACGCAACCTGGGACGCCATCTGGTCCCATGGAAGCAGTGTTTTTTGCTTTGGAGAGGGCAGCCTTCACCTGAGCATCTGAGATGTTTGGGAGGCAGCCCTCTGCCGGGATAGATACTTGCTCTTTTTGTTTGCACTGAACCTGTCTGCCAGGATATTGGCGATGTCTGTGGGTTCAGTGTATTTTTTGTCGTTTAGAATCAACTCAGAACAAGTCTGGGAGTTGCATCCCAGGTTTCTAACATAACTGAAAAAAGCCTTATGATTGTCTTTGGTGTCCTGTGCAATTTTTCTCTCGAAGCTGGCCTTGGAGGATTTTATGAGGGATCGTAATTTTTTGCTAGTACTGATCAGAGATGCCTTCCCTATTAGGGATTTTGCTCCATCATGTAGTAGCTTCCTCCTTCTGTTGTACAGTTTCTTTATGGCAGGGGTCCACCAGACTGGACGCCTGCCTTTGGATGATTGGGTCTTGGTTTTGTTTGGGATAGCATGATCCATGCATTCCTGGAGATGTCCGTAGAATGCATTTATATAGGATTCTGCAGTTTGGGCTGTAGTTTCCACTGGCCCTGGGGCCTTGAAGGATTCCACTTCGGTTTTGAGAAGTGAAAAGTTCGCTTTTGAGAAGTTTTTCACTGTGGTTTTCTGGGCTGGGGGTGGGGTTGGGATGTGGACATCCAGTGAAATTAATTTATGGTCTGATCTTACCAATGAAGGATATACTTCTGGTGTGGAGCATAGAGTCCCCATGTTGGTAATGATCAGGTCTAGTATGCTGTCCCTTCTTGTAGGAGTGGTGACTAGTTGTTCCATAGCATTTGAGTTTATAATTTCCAGGAATCTTTGGGCTAAGGTGCTGGGGGGCTTGAGTAGTGCTCCCAGTCAATGTTTGGGTAGTTGAAGTCGCCCAATATAATGGTGTTCGGAGAGATCTTAATGTTCTCCAATGTTTTCAGGAAAGCCGAATGGGATTCCTGACTTTGAGAGGGTGGTCTGTAGGATGCTATAAACTGAAAAGCAGTCTTGCCCACTGTTAGTTGCATATGGATGGTCTCAGATACTTCGTGCAATGCCACTAACCTGGAGGTGTGGATATCCTTGATAAATATGGAAACTCCCCCTCCTTTTGTGGTTCGGTCCGGGTTTTGGGGCCGAAAAGCATGATACGAGGTATAGCCTGGTTGTGCTGGGGTGCTCTCTGGAGCCTTGAACCAGGTTTCTGTTACTGCACAGATATCGATGTTCTCCATACTGAGGAGAGCTTCAAGTGCGTGCATCTTGAGGTTAAGACTTCTGGCGTTTCGCAGCATTACCCTTAGTTTCTTGTTCCTTGTGCTGTCTATGGGGGTGGGTTTGACTTTTGAGCCTTGCCTAAAAAAGGCACTATGGGGGTGGCAAGAGCCTTTGCCAAAATCCGAAAGCCCAGTGGTAACAGGTGCAAGCCGTCCCTAGCGAAGCAACGTGGCTTGCCGAGCATGTCATCCCAGGCTGACAGACACTGGATCCCCTTTGAATGACACCAAAATTTTAGCCAGTTGTTAAAATCGATCATTTTGTCTTTGTCAGAAATGATGGCTGTGCCTTTTGATAGTGATATTTGTTTCTGAGCCGAGTACTGCAGTAAGTGAAACTTTGTTTCAAAGCTGGGTGACTAGAATGTACGTGCAGTATGTGTTCTCATTCTCTTTCTTGACTCATTTTCTCTTGCACTGTTGATGCAGCAAAACTAAGCAGTACTACTACTAAGGCTCCCCTTGGGATTGCTTTGTGCCCAGCAGCACTGGGGTTTTCCTTCACTGCACTTTCCTTTTGCTCAGATATGTTGGCATGCTCATTAATCATATCTGCCGCAACTGCTGTTTAATTGCAAGTGGGTATGATAGTCCTGAGGTTTAGAGAGCTGCCCTCTTCCCTACCCTCTTAATTTTTACTTTGCAAGCATTTAGCAGTAATCACGTGCTAAAATATATGTCTACATTTTCAGCTAAATATATCTGCTCCTTGGTTTCTTTTCTTTTATTTTTTTGTACCTGGGAAAGGAAATCCAATCATTATTTTCTTCCTGGTTCATGGGGAAAATGGAAGAGGGTATTAATATTTTCTACTGAAATGCAGCCCAAATACTGAGTTCCACTGCTCATGAATTAAATTAATAATTTCTTTCTTTTTTTTTTTATTTCAAAGAATGTATTTAAGTTTCTTAACTGGAGTAGTGCACCGATCCCAAGTGTACACATTTCAGCAATAGAATGGAATAGTATAATTAACATTTCTTTAATATTTACTGTTTATCTGCTTGAAACAACAAGTAAATGAAGCAGTCATCTATTTTTATGATCTGCACCTGTTCGTGCTGATATACTGATCTCAGTAAAAAGCAGGAAATATGAATGGCCAGGAAGTAGAATTTTCTATTTCAATAACATTATTAAAAGTAATTGCTCACTGCCAAACGTTAAATCAAACACTTTTGGATTAGAAACAAGAAGAAATCTGCATTAAACAACATTTTATAAGTATTGCAAGAGTTGCTAGAACACTGAATCAAACTGAATCCTAGTTGGTTCTTTTGTGTTGCGAATTACTGGTATAAGCTGTCAGAACTGGGCAATGTTTGGACTATGCTTAGTATCATTTATGGCAGACAAACTGTACTTGTGACTGAAAAAGCAGCTCAGAGTCCATACTTAACATCTGCTATATTAAAAACACCACTTTTAACCGCAAAAGTAATACCGGCTTTTAAAAGCCGGTATTGCCTTAAACAATAGTCATGATCATTGTCTTTTTCCCCTGACAAACCACTCCAGCTACACTACTGACAGAGGCAGGAAAAACATAAAATGAGTGAAAAAGGCATCGCATCAGGAAATGGATGCAGCTGTTATTTATTAAAGAAACATTTTTTCTTTTTTTTGTACCTTAAACTGTAGCAAACTGCCTGCTACAATGTAACAAGCAGATTTAACAGTTTTGACCACACACGGAGTGCAGCAGCGCTCAGGTTTAACCGCAAATGTAATACCGGCTTTAAAAGTCGGTATTGCCTTAAACAATAATCATGATCATTGTCTTTTTCCCTGTCAAACCACTCCAGCTACACTACTGACAGAGGCTGGAGAAACACATAAAATGTATGAAAAATAAAGAAAAACATTATACGAAGGTCCAGTGCATCTAGTGTCACCGTAAACACTGAGATTGTATTTTGCAAGATGAGATATCATGCCTCTCAAATCTCCAAATTTTTGTCTCACATTTTGGTGTGTTCCTCTGAGAATTTGTGGTTTTGTAAATTTTTTTTGAGGCAAATCAGTAAAGATTGAACTTACTAAATAATGACAAGCATTTGAGTTTCAGACAACATATCCTTCAGAAAACGTATAGTAACACCGTATCTTTTTATTCTAGCAACATTCTAAGTTTCTAAGAGTTCTAAAAGTAGTATTTAAAATGTGCCCATATTTTTGGATCTTTACCCTCCCCCCATTATTTTTGTCTTTGTTCAAAAGCAAAAGAAGAAACAAGTACGGAGCACTATCTAAAGCAGGGAACACAAGTGCTGAGTGGTTTATCTCAGAGGGAAGTAAAACAGGACTGGAATACAGGTTTGCACACGTTAAAAAAAAAAAACAAAAAAACAATGTGGTGGGTGTGATTCTTAGAAGGTCTTAGAAAGTCATTACTGATGTCACAAACAGGGAGGTGATTAGCTAGGTGGGTGGCAATGTTTTCAGATTCGGTCCAAAGCAGAAATGCAATTTTAGCTATGAGATAGTGTCCCTTTAACACAACTATTTTAAATAACATTTAAAGCTTAGAATTTCAATACTGTGTTGCCGCTTATGTAAATTTGTCAGAAGAGGTGACAATTGCCTTTAAACCCCTGACTGATCTAATTGCTTCAAATTGCTTTGATTTGCTATGAAAGGGAAGTGTTAAGTTCTCCTCCCCTCTGCAATAAAAACAGTGGAAACAATTCCACAGCTTTCTGTCTTTTTTTTACATCAGCTGCTGTATTCCTGACATAGCAGGATTAATTATTCATCTAAGATAGACAACAGTACCTGACACAGGGTTAACTACAGATTTAACTGTGTCTATGATATGTCATGCAGGTGGAGACGAATTTCTCTGCAAAGTATGTGAGAAGTTGAGTTTACAAACAAAGTAGGTGGGCTTTCCCTTCCTTTGACTACAATGCAAGGAAATAAAAGTTTTTAAAACTACAAGCAGGTTTCTGGTACATACACAATGCTGGAACCGTACTGTAGGGAGAAAAGAACCCCAACAGTTGAGTTAAACTGTATGAGAGGGTGGAGTTTTCCTTTATGTATTAGTTGTATTCCACTGGCATTCTACAACTTTATTCTTGGCATCCAGTAAACGGTTTTGGGATTGAGGGAAAAAAAAAATAAGACATAGCAATTTCTCCTTGCAAACGACATGTTTGCTTAAACGGGAATTGGGTATGCCAGTGCTAAATATTGACAGCAACATTAAATTCTAACATTATTTCAAGTTCTCAGGGGGCAGAAGCTGAGACAAGAAACCTTCCTCCCCCACCTGCATGTCACAAAGGAATCCCCATCACAGCTGCTCCATGAAAGAGATTACAATGTTCGCCATGACAGTGTTGTTCTTCAGTAGTCCTATTTTCACATAAAATTATTTTATTAGAAAATAGGATTACAATATCCACCAATGAAAGTCCTGAAATCGTGAAAACTGAATTCAGATAATGTACTCAGTTTCATCGAAATGCACATGATCCTTAAGGGGCAACTTTAAAATGCTGTTACAGACTCCAATGCACACAGCAATAAAGCCCTGACTGGGATACAGATAACCCGAGTTCAATTACCTATTTGTGCATTGGAGCTGCCGGGTGAGAGGGGTGGTCTTTAGTGATTTACATCAGCCTGTCCATTCTTTTGGGATGCAAATTTCACACTGAACTAGTCGGAGGAAGGGCTCTGAGCTAACGAATCCGAGATATATAACATTAAGTATCCTGTTCTTTGCTTATTTCTGAGTTATTTATAGCACTTTTATTTTACTCCCTGTGTGTGAGGTATTAAGTAGAATTTTCTACAATTGTTAAACATCTGGTTGGGTTTGTTTGTTCTGATTTTTGTTTCCCTCCCTCTTGGTATCCTTGGTGGCTTTGCAGTTGCCCACTCCTGCTGGAAATTTGATCTGGGACACTCCCCCCAGTCTAGTGTCATTACCTCATTCCACCTATTCCAGGGAGAACATTTGAGAAGACCAAACCCAGTTAGCTTCTGCTCATCCTTTCCCCTTTCCACTTTACAAAAAAAAAATCTAAGCTTGTTTCCTGCCTTTCCTATAAGTTGTCTAGTCCAGATACAGATTTGCTGTATCCAGGACCGTTTGTAAGCTTCTGAGCCCCCAAGACTTTCTGTGTTGGAGGGAAGCCTTCTAGCTTAATTTTGTTTCTTAGAACTAGCCAGCTTTCTAGTTTCAGCACTCAAATCTGTTTCTTTGAGCTCTGCACCTGTTCAGAACTCATTGTAAGCACTGAATAAGCTACAAATTACTACAGCACTCAACTTTCCTCACTTCTCTAGAGGAAAACAGTTTTTAGTACTTAATAAATAAGCACCTATCCATGCATGTCTAAGGGTCAGCTAAAGGTGTTTTCTCATGTCTACCTGATGACTCTGGGCATCTTGGGGAAATGCAGCAATTGCCTCATGTACACAGACAACCCTCTCCTCCTACCACCCAACACTACAACCTGTGAGAGATGCACTTATATAACCAAACTGGAAGCAACGCTCTCTTCACCGAAGACTGGACTAGACAGTCAAGAGGAAAAGGTAAACACTTGCACCACACCACACTAATCACATAGTCCCTCAAAACCTACACCACCAAAACACACACATAGAAACACAAAACACACACCTACATTCGTGGAGGCACTCAATAAAAAATCTACCCAAGCAACAGGGACCTCCAAAGCAGAAACGCAAGCAACCTCCACCCCCAACACAACCCAAATGACACATACCCCACAAACTCAGTGTGCCACTCAACCACAGCCCATAAGGCATAACAACGTACCTAACACTCTAGTCGTAGGTGACTCTATAGTCAGGCACACTGATGTTACACTCACCAAGCTAAACAAGGTGAAAGTCACTGTCAGCTGCCTGTCAGGTGCCAGGATCCGCCACATAATGCATGCACTCCAGTCACTCCACAGCAAGTACAAATATGACTCTGTCATTGTCCATGTTGGTGTGAATGACCTGAGACGTACCTCCCTGGACTACATGAAAAGAAACATGGAGGAGCTCTCTGATCTTGTAGCCCAGGCAGGTATGACCCTAGCCCTGTGTAGCATCCTGCCATCACCCAGAATGACACCACAGTACAAGGACAAAATGATTTACTTCAACAATTGGCTAAGCTTCTGGTGTCATTCTAAGGGGATCCAGTATCTGTCTGCCCGGGATGACATGATTGACAAATCACGATACTTTGCCAGAGATGGCCTGCACCTGTCGCCCCTGGGATTCCGGACACTGGCCTTTTTTAGGCAAGATTTAAATGACAAATTCACCACCGTAACAGGTACAAGCAAGCAAAATCTGAGGGTAATGCTACTCAATGCTAGAAGTCTAAACCTCAAAATGCACTCACTCGAGGCACTCCTTAAAATGAAGAACATCGACATGTGTGCAGTGATAGAGACCTGGTTCAAGGCTCCAGAGAGCACCCCTGCATTACCAGGCTACAATTCATACCACACCTTTCAGTCACCTAACTTGCTCGGAAGCACTAAAGGTGGAGGCATGTCCATATTCATTAAGGATATCCCCACCTCCAGGCTAGTTGCTCAGCATAATGCATCTGAGATTATCCAAGTGCAACTAACTCTGGGGCAAGACCGCAATGCAAATTGTAGCTTGCTACAGATCCCTCACCATTACCCAGGATTCCCACTCCTCATTTCTTGATACACTGGAAAATATTAGGGTACAACCTAACACACTAATAATGTGCGATTTCAACTACCCCACCATTAACTGGGAAAACTACTCACGTACCAACTCTTGTGCTCAATGTTTTCTGGAATTCATAAATTCTAGTGCCTTGGATCAACTTATCCACACCCCCACCAGGGGCAGCAATATCCTAGACTTGGTCATTACCAACATGGGCAACCGGTGTTCCACACCAGAGATCAATTCCTCGTTGGTCAGTTCCGACCTCAAGCAAATCACTCTAAACATCCACATCCCAACCCCCATTAGGAAACCACTGTAAAAAATTTTCACCAAAACCAACTTCACACTTCTTAAGATAGAAGTGGCAAACTTCACGACACCCATGCTGACGGACAATAGAGAAATGACTGCTGAATCCTATACAATTGCCCTTTATAAGCACTTACACGAGTGCATGGATCGTGCAATCCCTAACAGAACCAAGATGCTATCCTCCAAAAAAAAGGAAGCCAATCTGGTGGTCCCCTGCTATAAACCAACTCTAAAACAGAAGAAAGAAACTGTTGCAAAAAAGAGTAAACTCCCATGATTTGAGGAACCCCATGGTCAGCCTCAGTAAGACGGTGAGATCCCTCATAAAATCCTCCAAAGCTAGTTATGAAAACAAAATCGCCACTGATTCTAAAGACAGCCACAAAGCTTTCTATAGATATCTCAATAGCAACACTCAGATCTGCTCTGAGTTACAGCACAATGGCACTAAATATACAGACCCAACTGATATTGCCAACATCCTGGCAGATAGGTTCAATGCTAACTTTACCCTTCTCTCATCCCCTAAAGGGCCCATCTCTATACCGGAAGAATGCAAAGTACCTGTAATCACGGCTGCACAGGTAAAAAAAACACTCTCCAAAGCCAAGAACACAGCATCCACGGGACCTGACAACATCCCAGGCTGCGTTCTACATGAACTACAGAACGAACTGGCACCCCACCTAAGTACCATGTTCAATCATAGCCTCACCTCAGGCTTTGTGCCCACTGAATGGCGCACAGCAACGGTTATCCCACTCCACAAAGGGGGAGCCACCACAGACCCCGGGAACTACCGCCCCATTAGCCTGATGAGCCTGGTATGCAAGGCTATGGAGCGTATCATCACGGAACTTATAAACAATGACATTGGTAATCTCCAAACTCTGGACCCTAACCAGTTCAGGTTTGTAAAAGGCAGATCATGTCTCCTAAACCTGATAAACTTCTTTGAAGCGGTCACCAAAGCTGTAGTTGAGGGTAAGGTGGTACACACAGCCTATCTAGATCTCGCCAAGGCTTTCGACACCATCCCCCACTCTGGAATTATAGACAAACTCACTAAACTAGGTATAAATTCCTATGTTACAAGATGGGTTGCCAACTGGCTCACTGACTGAACCCACACTGTGAAAGTAGCAGACTAAATCCAACTTCAGACCAGTGATAAGTGGAGTATCACAGGGTTCAGTCCTAGGTCCTCTCCTGTTTGGTATCTACTTCTCTGAAGTACAGGCTAACACAAAAGATCTTTGGCTAACAAAGTTCGCAGATGACTGCAAACTAGGAGCCATAATCAAATCTCCTAACAATGTGGACATCCTGCAAAAGGGTCTCCCTGAGACAGATGCCTGGTGTCAAAGCCATGGCCTCAAGATCAATGCCAAAAAGTGCATTGTCATCCCTTTTAGTAAAAACTCTGTACACATGAACTACCACATAGGCAGTTCTACTTAACAACGAAAGTGTGACAAGAGACCTTGGGACACAGGTGGACAGTAGTCTCTCCTTTGATAATCACATCGCCACAGTAGTCAGGAAATCCTTCTACATGGCACACATCATCACAAAAGGTTTCTCCTCCAAGAAAAAAAGAGGTCATTGTTTCCCTCTACTCATCACTCATTAGACCCATTATAGAGTACAATGCTCCTTTTGGTATGTACCTTACAAGACATCTATAACAACTGGAAAGGCCAAAGAAATACCTCACAAAGAGGATTACCAGCCTCAAACAGATGCCCTACGCAGACCGTCTCAAAAAACTTCAGCTTTACTCTGTCACATATCGCCTACTCAGAGGCGATCTCTGCCTAACATACAAAGCTATGTCAAACCCAGAGCTGTTGGACATGCTCCACGTAAAAAAAAATCCCAATCCCTCCGAGCTACACGCTCTAGGGAGCTAAACCTCGTCACCACAATAAACAGAACATGTTGGAGGGATAGATTCCTGTCTCAGAAACTTCCCATACTCTGGAACAAACTACCTATCTATATAAACAAAGCTCCTCATTAGCACTCTTCAAGAAAAATCTTGATGATTGGATGGGAGATAGGAAATTCACCCCAGGGATCACTTCTGTGGCTCTGCTTGACAGGAGCACAGGGAAAATAATTTTCTTGGGTGGCAAAAGCCAGGGTACCGTTTGGCTAGGCTTATATAGGCCCTAGGGCCAATAGCCTAGTACCTACCTATGAACCTATGAAAAAGGAAGGGGTATATGCTTTAGCCCACCACAAAGATAATCCCTAGTTCAGACTTGGAGTGCCATCTACAAGTAAAGGCAGGGTGATAGCTGTGTTGCATTTAGAGACAGGAAAAATACACAATAACACCTGCTGCACTCCAACCACTGGGACATTACAAACATGCTCAGAGGGGAAGGGTTGGGTCTCGACAGGAAAAAACTCACTCAATTGCAGTGAGACTCTGCTCCAGGATGCCTCTTGCTCTCTCTTCATCAGCCTCAGGCATGGCTAGAAATGGTCCAGGGGAGGAAGTAGACTCAGCAGACCTGGCAAATAAGAGGCACTCTGAGCAGGTAATGGTCAGTTATAGGGAAGTAAAAAAAAAAAAAAAAAAAAAAAAAAGGTGCAAAGAAAAAAATAAAATAAAATCCTCGCTGTGGTTTGTGAGAAATGTTAAAAAGAACACTAACAAATTTGTGACTATTACATTGTTCATTACTCACTGTGGAGGACATTCTGCAAATAAATCTTTGCTTCTAAGGAAAGGGGCCTAGTACCGTGTTAACAGTAACAACAAAATATAATGTCAAACAAAGGGATTATATCTTGAAGGAAAGCGCTAATCTGTAAACCATAAAAGAAATGCCAGAAGACATGTACAAAATTCTTACATATATTATAATATTTGCTTTGAGAATCAATACACCTTAAAGACATACTACACTTCACCAAGCTAAATCTGATCCAGGTCAGGTCTAAACAGGTCTAAAACAGATTAATTCACTCAACTGAATGCATAAACAAATGCACTGTGGGGGACTTAAGAATAAAGGTGAATTATTGACTAGACTGCACAACCTCTGGATTAAATCACTACACTGGCCCCTCAAGCCCCCTCACCCAAACAATAGCTTTAATATTTTCTTTTCCTTTCGGCTGTTCCCATTAGGGGTTGGCACAGTGGATCATCTGTTTCCATTTCTTCCTGTCCTCTGCATCTTGCTGTGTTACACCAACCATCTGCATGTCCTCTCTCACCACATCCATAAACCTTATCTTAGGCCTTACTCTTTTCCTCTTAACTGGCAGCTTCATCCTTCGCATCCTTTTCCCAATATAACCAACATCCCTCCTCAGCACGTCCACACCAACGCAATCTTGCCTTTCTGGCTTTGTCTCCAAACTGTCCAACCTAGGCTGACCCTCTAATATACTTGTACCTAATCCTGTCTACCCTCGTCAAACCCAGTGCAAATCCTGACATCTTTAACTCTGCCACATCCAGCTTTGACTTCTACCTTTTTATCATTGCCACCGTCTCCAACCCATATAACATAGATGGTCTCACTGCTCTACTTGTAGACCTTCCCTTTCACTCTTACTGGTACTCGTCTGTCACGAATCACTCTTGACACACTTCTCCACCCTGCCTGCATTATCTTCTTCACCTCTCTTCCACACTTGCCATTACTCTGAAAGTACAGTCGTGTACACTTGCCATAAATGTAGATGTTGAGTGTATTCACTGTTGCAGTCATTACATTTGGGTAATCTGCTGGCAGGTTGCCCTCAGTTGGCCTGAATTCCAAAGTCTTGCGTCCTGCGTCGGTTGCCGTCTCCTCATCCATGATGTCAGGTCGTCAGAGGTATAAAACAAGCAGCCAACGCCATTTCCTTTAGTTTTTCTTGCCCCTGATGTCAGGTGCCCCCAAAAAGGTAGCAAAAATATATGCATAAATATATACATGCATCAGTATCAACTTTACCTTCATCTACAAGCAAATACACCACATAGGTTGTAGAAGATAGAGAAGGAAAGATAAACTCCAGAATGATAGGGGGATGGCAGGAGAGTAACCTTAACTGCAACAGTGAATACACTTGAACATCTACATTTATGGCAAGTGTACACAACTGTACTATGTTCTTCGTGTTTCACTGTTGCAGTCATTACATTGGGGTAAAATCCCAAAGCTATGGTTGGGAGGCTGGAGCTAAACAGCATTAGGAGCGGCTATAAGGCCTTGCAGAACTGCAGTGGCAAAGCCTGCCCTGCATTTCGAGTAGAGAGGCAAATGATAATGCTTTGTAAAGGTGTGAACAGAACTCCAAGTAGCAGCCTCTAGAATGTCTTTGGTTGGTACTCCCCTTAGAAAGACTACTGAAATAGCTGCAGCTCTGGTGGAATGAGACTTAATACCCTTGGGCACAGTTTTTACCATGGTGTAAGAAGCAGAAACGGATGCAGTGGCTTATCCACTTTGAAATTGACTGCTTTGAAATAGCCTTGCCTTCGGATCCTGCAGCATATGTCACTAGTAATTGCTCAGTTTTTCTTCAAGCTTTAGTCCTCCTTAAGTAGAATCTTAGCTGTGTACATCCAAAGAACACAGAATTCTCTCCCCCTTGTTCTGCGGATTTGGATAAAAGGTTGGCAGATGGATTGCTTGGTTAAGAGCCAC
This sequence comes from Protopterus annectens, assembly GCF_019279795.1. Lineage (NCBI taxonomy): Eukaryota > Metazoa > Chordata > Ceratodontiformes > Protopteridae > Protopterus > Protopterus annectens. The sequence goes on from NC_056737.1 coordinate 597,369,958, forward strand.
ACTGGAAACCACCTTAGGCATAAAAGTAGGATTTGTCCTCAGAGATACCCTGTCTGGGTAAAATATGATAAAAGGCTCTAGAGCCATGAGGGCCTGTAGCTCTGAAACTCTTCTTGCTTAAGTAATTGCTAGTAGCAGAGCTGTTTTCCATGATAAGAACTTTATCAGCGGTAGCAGCTGGTTCAAATGGAGGCAGGATGAGCTTTTCCAACACATAATTGAGGTCAAATGCAGGCAATGGTGATCTTCTAGGAGGCCTTAAATTTTTGGCTCCTCTAAGATACTGCTTTAGTAAAGGATGAGAAAAGATTGGTGGCTCTGCACTGTAATGAGCCGAAATGGCAGAGGCATGGATTTTAATTTATGAGAAAGATAGGCCTTTGTCAAGCATCTCAGTTAAGTATTGCAATATCTGAGGAATATTTGGTTCTGCTGTATCAGTTCCTTGACCTTGATTCTAGGCACAGAATCTCTTCCGTTTATCAACATAACATTTTCAAGTACTAGGCCTTCTGGCTTCCAAAATGACATCCATCACAGCTTTACTGAGAGGTGCTGTTTGTATGACTACATGATCAGCCATGCTGCCAGGTTCAGAGTCTGTAGTTGATCGTGCAGGATCTGATTGTTTTGCTGGGACAGTAGTTGTGGTCTCTGAGGCAAGGTCCAAGATGGGTATGGAGACAAGTTCCTTAGGATTGGGTACCAGTATTGGCGGGGCCAGTCCGGGACAATTAGTATAATCTTTGGTTTCTCTTGTCTGACTTTTAGGAGGAACTTGGGGAGAAGAGGCAGAGGAGGAAAGGCGTAAACTGATAGGTTTTTCCAACTGAAAGATAGGCGTCTACTTTCAATGCTTGTCTGTGATAAGTCCTTGTGCAGAATCTTTTCAGTTGATAATTTTGAGGGGAGGCAAATAGATCAATGTCTGGCCTCACCCATTTCTCTGTTATCATGCTGAAGACTTGTGGATTTAGCTTCCACTCGTGAGGATCCATAAGGTTTCTGCTTAAATCGTCTGCCAGAGTGTTTTGTTTTCCTGGCAGGAATTGAGCTTGAAGATGTATTTGGTAGGTCAAAGCTGTGTCCCACAGTGCCATGGCTAATCTGCAAAGGGGGTATGAGTGTGTGCCTCCTTGCTTGTTTATATACCACATGACTGTGGTGTTGTCCGTCTTTATCAGTAGTTGTCCTGGATGAAGTAAGTCCTTCAAGGCTGTTAGGGCATTTTAAAAAACAGCTAGCATCTCTTTCTGGTTGATATGTAGATGCATTTGTTTTGGTGAACATATGCCCTGAATGCATCTTCCTGCCATGTGGGCCCCCCCAGGCATAATCTGATGCATCTGTTGTTATGGTTTGGCTGGCAGGGGGTAGAGTGAATGGCCGTCCCATGTTTTGGTGACATGCCTTTGCCCACCATATAAATCCTGTTGCAGGCAGGGAATGAGAGGAATCATTATTTCCAGACTATGAAAATGGTGACTCCATCAACTTTTTAGGTACCACTGAAGTTTCCTCATATGCAGTCTTGCATATGGAATCAATAGGATGCAGGATGCCATGAAGCCTGCAGAATTTGTCTTGCAGAAGACTGGGTTTTTGATGCCATCAGTTTGAAGTAAGTAGTCAGTTGCCTTTGCTTGCCTGGCGTGAGGTAAGCCATCTGGTCAGTTGTATTCAAGCTTGCACCCAGGAATGTTATCTTTTGAGAGGGTACCAGTTGTGATTTCTTTTTGTTTATTGTGTACCCTAGGCATGCTAGAACCCTTTTCACAAACACCATGTGCCAAAGAAGTGTGTCCTTGTTCTCTGCTTGAATGAGACAGTCGTCCAAGTAAAGATATATTTGTATACAATCCTCCAAGGCCAGCTTCGAGAGAAAAATTGCACAGGACACAAAAGACAATCATAAGGCTTTTTTTAGTTATGTTAGGAACCTGGGATGCAACTCCCAGACTTGTTCTGAGTTGATTCTAAACGACAAAAAAATACATTGAACCAACAGACAACGCCAATATCCTGGCAGACAGGTTCAGTGCAAACTTCTCCACCCCCTCCCCCCCAAAAGAGCAAGTATCTATCCCGGCAGAGTGCAGCCTCCCAAACATCTCTGATGCTCATGTGAAGGCCGCCCTCTCCAAAGCAATAAACACTGCTTCCATGGGACCAGATGGCGTCCCGGGTTGCGTCCTACATGAACTCCAAGAAGAACTAATCCCTCAAGTAAAACTGCTGTACAATCTCAGCCTCACTACAGGATATGTGCCCAAAGAATGGTGTACAGCAACAGTGGTCCCACTCCACAAAGGTGGCGCCTCTACGGACCCTGGAAACTATCACCCCATAAGCCTGACTAGCCTAGTCTATAAGGCTATGGAAAGGATCATCATGGAACTCATAAACAAAGACATTGGGGACCTACAGACACTAGATCCTACCCAATTTGGCTTTGTCAAGGGCAGATCCTGCCTTTTGAACCTGGTCGACTTCTTTGACACAGTCACCAAGGCCATAGATGAAGGGAAGGTAGTCCACACAGCCTATCTGGACCTCGCAAAGGGATTTGACACAATACCCCACTCGGGCATCATAGATGAGCTATCCAGCCTAAATATAAACCCCCATGTCACAAGATGGGTCGCAAACTGGTTCAAAGACAGAACCCACAGAGTCAGAGTTGCTGGAGCCATGTCGAAACCGGTCACAAGTGGCGTCCCACAAGGTTCTGTCCTGGGACCTCTCTTGCTCGGTATTTACTTTTCTGAGGTACAGGCCACCGTGGGAGGACTATGGCTCACCAAGTTCGCAGATGACTGCAAACTGGGTGCCATAATAGACTCTCCAGCTGACACAAACATCCTTCAAAAAGGTCTCGCAGAGACAGATAACTGGTGCCAGAGCCATGGTCTAAAGCTAAATGCCAAAAGGTGTATAGTCATACCCTTTGGCAAAAACAATGTGCCCACAAATTACCACATAGGTGGTAACCCATTAAGAACAGAGAAAGTAATTAGGGATCTGGGGACCCAAGTTGACAGCAATCTCTCCTTTGACAACTACATTGCCAAAGTGGTTAGAAAGACCTTCTACATAGCCCACCTCATCATCAAAGGATTCACATCTAGATCAAGAGAGGTAATCGTGCCCCTTTATTCATCCCTCATCAGGCCCATCATAGAATACAATGCCCCCTTTGGGATGTACCTTACCAGACACCTGCAGCAATTAGAAAGACCCCAAAAGTACTTCACCAGGAGGATCAAGGGACTCAAACAGATGCCATATGCTGCTCAGTTAAAAAAAACTCCAGCTCTACTCAGTTGCATACTGCCTACTTCGAGGCAATCTATGCCTGACATATAAAGCTATGTCCAACCCAGAATTAATGGACATGCTCCACCTCAGTAAATCTAAATCCCTTAGAGCCACGCGCTCGAGGGACTTGAACCTCAGCACAGAAATAAATAGAACATGCTGGAGGGACAGATTAATAGGCCAGAGGCTCCCTTCGCTCTGGAATAGAATTCCAATTCATGTTAGGCAGAGCACCTCACTGACTCTCTTCAAGAAGAATCTTGATGAGTGGATGGAGGATCGTAGGTTTGTCCCGGGGATTACTTCCGTGTCACTATTAGACAGAGGCACAGTAAACTAAACTTTAAAAAGGGCACAGTATACTCAAATCAAGGGGTGGCATAAGCCAAACACAATCGGCCTAGGCTTATAAATGCCCCAGGGCAGATAGCCTAGTATGAACCTATGAACCTATAATTCTTTGTCTGCAAAATGCAATTACTGGTGCCAGGTATTTTGTAAAGACCCCGGGTGCAGTAGATAAGCCAAAGGGCAGTGCAGAGAATTGGTAACGCTTTAAGCCAGCCTTCAATCTGAGGTATCTTCTGCACGATTGTCTTATTGGGACATGCAGGTATGCCTCTTTTAGGTCTAAAGTCACCAGCCAAGAATTCTTGCCCAACACGGGAAAAAGCTGCTGCAAAGTCAGCATTTTGAATTTTGGACTGTCCAGGTATGTGTTCAAAATTGATAAATCCAGTATTGGCTGCCAGGCCTTGTCCTTTCTGGGTACCAAGAAGAGTCTTGAGTAGAAACCTTGTTCTTTTTCCTGTTCTGGTACTGTCTGAATGGCACCCATATCAATGAGGGACGAAACCTGTTTCTGTGCCTCTGCCCATTGATTTTTTGGCAGATCTGGCCAACCATTTGCCGTTGGCAGAGTGTGGAAATAACATCTGTATCCCTGTGATACGATGTTTAGTACCCACTTGTCCTGGGTTATTAACTGCCAATTTTGAGCAAAAAGTGCTAATTTTCTCCCTATGGGTGCTGCCAATAGATAAGTGCTTGGTGTAGGCAGAGGGAAGTCATTGGGATTGCTTTCTGTAGGTTTGTGCTTCATCTCCTCCAGATTTGGATGTGGAAGCGCCCCATTGCTTTGACCTGTATGAATCTTGCGCCTGGTATCTGGAACCCTTAGGGCATCTGGATTTGCCCCTTTGAGCTCTGTCTGACACAGGAAAGGACCAATTTTTTGTAGGCCAGTGCCTACTGTAATTTTGGTGGCTGCACCTGTAAGAAGTCTTTAACAGTTTGCATAGACTTCGCTTTGTCTTCCATTTTCTTTAAAACCTCTTCTGCCTTAATACCAAAAAGAGAATCATGCTGCAAAGGTGCATCTAGCAATTTAGCTTTAACACGATCAGGCAAATTTTGTTCCTTTAACCAGGCATGCCTCCTAATCACTGATCCAGTAACTGCGGCCCTGCAGGAGGCCTCTAAGGAATCAAAATCACATTGCAAAGTATGCTTTCCAACTTGTTCAGCTGCATGCAATAATTCCTGCAATTCTTTATTTTCTGCACATTCTGAAATCAACATCATTTTCTATTTCAGCAATCCTATAACATGTTGTTGGTACTTAAGCATATGAATTTGACAGTTTAAGGCCCGGATTGCGAAGGTTGCAGACGTATAAACCTTTTTTCCCCATCTGTCCAGTGCCCTTGAATCTCTGTCAGAGGGGGTAGGATTTTTTGCTATTGAGGCCTTAACACCCTTCGGACCCTGTGCAATAGTTTCAGGATCAGCAGCAGGGTTTCTAAATAAAAATGTATGTGAGTCAGGGACCCTGTAATATCTGTCAGGCTTACTGGGAGCCGGAGGTAAGGAGTCAGGGGTCAAGCTTAACTCTGAAAACATATCATCCACAATGTCTAAAACAGGGGGGGAATGACTAAAGACCTGTGCTGACGGAGAAGGAAATCCCTGAGCCTCTTTTTTGATTCTAAGTCGTCTTGACTCTCCCAGTGAAAATGCTCCCTCAAAGTATGCAAGGTTTCTCCAAATGAATAATCCTCACGAGGAGATGCAGATGGAATAGACTCCTCAGCATCAGAATCCTCATAGGGACGTATAGATAATTCCAGATAAGAAGAGGAATCAGAAGAAATAGAAACCTGATCTGAAGATTCATAATCAGTGTCTTGCCTAAGCCTCTTACCAGGAGGGGGATGGGTACCCCTGATCAAGGTAATAAGGTCTTCAGCCATTTTGATCATTTATTTTTTAGGCATAGAGGCCTGTGCACGTGGCTCATGCGTCGTTTTTTTAGTTTTAGAAGTTGCTTTTGTCTTTGATTTTGCAGCTGTCGTCCGTTTGATATACAAATGTTGAGGTCTGAATACACCCTCAGAAGCCGGTGCCTGCTCAGCGGCTCCGGACCCATCCAAGGGAGATACATCAGTCGGTCCAATACCTTGAGTATCTGGCAGCATGCCGGACTCCACATGGGTGTCGGTAGAGGCCTGCGACTCGAAGGTATCGGGGCTGTGAAAGCACCTCACTGAGTACCGGCAAACCGGTGAATGGCTTAGGAGAAGCTTCATCGTCTGTTTTGGATCTCGACTGCCTTTCTCTGTCTTTTTCTTTGCGGTTTTTATGTACTTCGGTAGTCGGATTGCTATCTGACGACATTTCTGGGTAGTTAAATCTGTTTCCAAAATACTTTGATGCAAAAATATACCGACGCTTAATAGTGCGTTGGTTAAATCTAGCAGAAAACCAACAGCCAGACACGTTGTGATCAGGGCCTAGGCAAGGAATACAGTATAAATGGAAATCCTTATGAGGTATTTGCTTTCCACAAATAATACAATTATTAACTTTTTCTGACATGGGTAAAAAGCAAGAAAAACGTTTCCCCAATGGGGTACTTAGCTTTTAGTGAAGACTTCGGTTCTGAAACTCAAACTCGAATATTTCAGTAGTCGGCTGACCGGCACTTGCAAAATGCTTCTGCTTCGGGCACAGCGCAGCAAGAAAGACTAATGAAAATGTCGTCGACTGCATGTTTTATACCCCTGACGGCCTGACGTCATGGAAGAGGAGACAGCAACCAATGTAGGACCCAAGACTTTGAAATTCAGGCCGACTGAGGGCAACCTGCCAGCAGATTACCCAAATGTAATGACTGCAACAGTAAAACACGAAGAACATCTGTTACTGAACTGTTATTCTGAACAATAGTTTTAATATAAAACATGCAAATGTGTGCCAGCTACTATTTAGCTCCATCAAAACATCAAGCTACATCTAAAAGAGGTAAACAAGGTTAGTCTGTTTGCCTTCTGCTCACATACTGCATCTTTTTCAAACACCTTTATTAAAGTGAAACAATACATAGACACATGCATTAATAGAAAAACTATATTTTTTCCATTTACATACTTTATACATTACATATGTTTTCCTTAAAACAACTGTTACTCTGTCCTACATTAAGTAAATTGCTCAATTCCTGCCTTCCCTTAAACCTCACTTTTCCTCCTGAACATTATTTTGTGTGTGTCACATACTGCATCTTGAGGTCAGGCATTGTGGAAACAGAGGAACAAGGTTGTGGACAGTATCCAATACAGAAATGTCTAGGTTATTTAACAGTCACGCTTAGTATACACTGTCAGATAGTGGGAACCCCTGTACAAATCAAAATTGTTTTATTTCTACAGCTCTCAGTCCAGATCAGGAGACAAAAAGCACAGTAATTTAATGCCTACTATAATATGCAAACAGCTTGTTCTAAAATTAGATAATATTTCACAAAAGTACACCAACTGGGATGGCAGAAGTGTCTTTGCGGCCAGTGGGCTTTCCTAAACTCCTTCTAAAGAAGGCTTAATCTCTACCTACCTGGCAATAGGCATGGTTTCCCAGTGCTTTGTGTGCTTCATCAATAACTACACACACCACTTCAGTAGCAGGACAAGCTCCTCTGGATAAGTCATTCACCATCACCTGAGGGGTCAAGAAGAAAACTCTTTTGAAAGCCCAGATCTCCTTTCGGTTTACAGCCAAGGTGTTTCCTAAACATACAATGCAAAAGTCAAATAAGTAAAAAGATATCAAATCAAACAATGCTAAATGACTCTGAAACTTGCTTAAACCACTCTAGCATAAAATTCTGAAAACTAGACTCATCACAAGTGAAAAAATTTCATTACTTTTTTTTAATGCTTTACAGCATCAAAGCATTCGTACTTCCATTTCATTCTTCAACCAAAAGACTAAATTTATGTACTTGCTATAATGATAGATCTCTGTAGAAATGAGGGTCCACCCACACTGACTTCAAGGACTACAGCCACAAGGATAAGGACTGCACAGCACTTCAGACTTTCACAACTTGCTAAACTCTTTCCCATCCAATAACACTGGGAAAGCTCCTTTCACCGTATCACAGGCAGCAATGCTGAAGCCAAAACTAAGTGTGGAACAGAGACCACTACTCCAAACAGAAGACCGACCATAGCCAGGAATGGATCCACTCCTATAGATCTATCAAATGTGTTAAGAACAAAATTTTGCCACCGATAGGAATAAGGTTCAACATCAATAACCTCTTGCAAAGCATCTCAAGTTCTTCC
>NC_056737.1:597385900-597390900 GCF_019279795.1 Protopterus annectens
ATATTATGCAGGATGCCATGTAACCCAAGGCTTGCAGGATTTTCCTTGCTGTAAGCTGGTTCTGTGTTGTTAATGCCATGAAATAGAGTGGTAGCTGCTTCTGTTTTTCTGCTGTGAGGAATGCCATCTGGTTTAATGTGTCCAGTTCTGCACCCAGGAAGGTTATCCTTTGGGATGGTATCAGCCTTGACTTTTTTGTGTTGACTGTGTATCCCAGGGCTTGTAGCAGGTGAATAACCTTTTTCAGATCTTTTGTTAATTTGTCTTTGCTGTCCGCTTGTAACAGGCAGTCGTCCAGGTATGGATAAATTTGAATTCCCTGAAGCCTGCAATGAGCAATTACTGATGCCAGGCATTTCGTGAATACTCTGGGCGCAGTAGCTAAGCCAAAAGGCAATGTTGAGAATTGATAATGCTCTGATCCTGCAAGAAATCTGAGGTATCTTCTGCAATTTGGTCGTATGGGGACGTGCAGGTATGCCTCCTTGAGATCCAGAGTCACCAGCCAAGACTCCTTGCCCAGCATGGGAAGAAGCTGCTGTAGGGTCAGCATCTTGAATTTTGGAACAATGAGATATGTGTTCAGAGCGGACAGGTCGAGAATAGGTCTCCATTGGTTTTCTTTTCTTGGCACCAGGAAAAGTCTGGAGTAAAATCCTTGTCCTTTTTCCATAGACGGTACCTTTTCTATAGCTCTCATCCTTATTAAGTGGTCTATTTGTAGTAGAGCGTTTGTCTTTTGATTTGGAGGTAGGTTTGGCATTCCTCTCTTCCTTGGTAGAGTATGGAAGTGAAACCTGTAGCCTTTGTCTATTGTCTGTAAAATCCATTTGTCTCCTGTAATGTAATGCCAGTTTACTGAAAATAAGGCTAGCTTTCCACCTAAGGGTGCTTCTAGTTGTTCCCTGGTAGGCGGTTTCAGAGCCAAGTCACTGTGATTGTCCTGTGGAAGTGGTAGTGGCTGGATCTGTGGCAGTACTCGCTGGTTGTTAGGCTGCCACTGACGTCCCCTGTAGGCACCTCTGGATTGACCTCTGCCTCTTGGGCGCCTATTCCTGCCTCTCTGTGCTCTGGAGGTGTCTGGAAAGGACCAATTTTTGGAAGGCCAGTTCCTACTAAACCTTGGTGGCTGGACCTGTAAGAAATCCTTGACTGTCTGGACAGATTTTGCTTTCTCTTCCACCTTCTTCAACACTTGCTGTGCAGGGGAGCCAAACAAATTGTGCTTATCCATGGGAGCATCTAGGAGCTTTGATTTTACATGGTCTGGTAAGGACTGCTCTTTTAACCATGCATGCCTTCTGATCACTGTACCAGTCATAGCTGATCTAAAGGAAGCCTCCAGTGCATCATAGCCGCATTTTAAGGAATGATTACTGACCTGCTGAATGTTATGCACCATGTCTTGAAGAGACTTTCGGTCCAAAGGTTCACGAGAGGACAGATTTTTAGTTAACTGATCTAACATAAATTCCTGATACTGAATCATGTGGAATTGACAGTTTAAGGCCCTAGCCGAAAGAGTAGCAGAAGTATAAACTTTTTTACCCCATCTCTCTAAGGCCCTAGATTCCCTTTCAGAGGGGAGGGGGTTTTTGGTAGAGGTAGCTGCTACAGCCTTGGGGCCCTGTGAAATAGTTTCAGGATCTGCCAAAGGAGCCTTATACAAGTGATAATGTGAGTCCGGCACCCTGTAGTATCTATCGGGCTTAGCAGGGGCCGGAGGAAGTGAATCAGGAGCAGTACAAGCATCATTAAAAGCATCATCCACAACTGTAAGTACTGGAGGAATGGCTAAAGGCCTATGCTGTGGCAAATGCAAAAAGGTCCTAAGCCTTTTCCTAGAGTCAGAAAAATCCTGGCCCTGCCATTGAAATTGTTCCCTCATAGCATGCAAGGTTTCCCCAAAAGAAAATTCCTCAGGAGGAGAGGCAGAAGGAATGGAGTCTTCTGCATCAGAGTCCTCATATGGAGAGTAAGGGCCCTCAGGAGGGTTTGTATTTTCTGAATCATCTGAGGAGTAATCAGTAGAAACTGGCTCAGGGGGCTCTGCTCTAGGCCTCTTCTCTGGAGGGGGCTTAACCGCGGTTTCAGCCGAAACCGCGGACCGCGAGTGTCGGTCCTTTTCCTTACATTTTTTGGCTAAATGTGAAGTCGGAGTCTCCGACGGCATGATATAAGCAAAAGCGGAGCCGAAAAACTCCTCTGCAAACTCCGACCGACGTCTAAGTGTCCATCGGTTGAAGGAAGCACAGGCTAGACAAGCTGCTACGTCGTGGTCTGAGCCTAAACAAGGTAGGCAGTAAGAGTGGAAATCTTTATGAGGTATTTGTTTCCCACAAGTTAAACAGTTATTCACTTTTTCTGACATCGGCTGAGGCAAGAAAGAGTCCCCAACGGGGTACTTAACTTTTTAGAAGTCTTCGGTAGTAGCAATCTCTGGTTCTGACCGACCGGCACTTGTGAACAGCTTCTGCTTCGGGCGCCACGCGGCAAGAAAGACTGAGGAAAATGGCGTCGGCTGATGCCTTTATACCCGAAGAACTGCAGCTATGACGTCGGGTGAAGTGCGACATCAGCCGAGGCCAGACCCAGACTTTGGAATCCGGCCGACCGAAGGGCTGCCTGAGGCCAGGACAACCCATTTGTTAGGACTGCAGATGCATCCTTGAAGGACATCAATTTCAAAACAACCTATGAGAAACAATAAACAACTGTAAAATGTTGAATAATTAAACAGTGGAATCTTTGTGTGAACACATAACATAGTGAAAAAGGTGCAACTGCCAGGAATGAAACATGAGATAATTTAAAGAAAACATGAAATGAGTGCACTGCGTCACTGCATCCATTTTTAAACACATTTCAAGTTTAAGGGTTCGTTTAAACCAAGGTGACACGTCAGCTTTTAAATGATGTTGCCACTTCAATTCTAAAACTTGCAAAAGCCCATCAGAATCCCCAAAGAAATTGTCAACTTGTTCCAACACCAGGAATTTGAACATGGACAATTTAGTATAGGAAACCCTGTTTGCCTAAAGCATTAGATAAATCTTTTGATCTTAGTGCACCATTATGCTTTTTAATCCTGTCACTCAATTTCCTGGTGGTCTTCCTAATACAGGAACTTGCACAAGCTGTGCAGATAGCTGCATAAACCACCATGATGCTGTTACAATTAAAACTTTTCTTGTATGAAACAGAGACATTACTTTGTGGAAAACAGTATTTGTCCCCTGCTAAAATAAAATTGCAAGCCACGCACTTGCCACAAGTGAACATACCCTTGAAACTGTTCATAAAAGTGTGTCCTTATAACAAAACAACCTGTTCACCTCTTTCAAACATTGATTTAAACTACTTAGTTTTTTTTTTTTAAAAGAAAACTTAGGAGAGATTCCTCCAGCATCTTTAATAGTGTTGTCACTTGATAAGATTCTCCAGTTGTTATTTAAAATATTTCTAATGGATTTCACGTCTCTGATAATGGGTAATGCAAAACTTAGACACCAGTTGTCATCAATAGTAGATGTGTTTATTATTAGAAGTAAAACCATACTTCAAAATAGGTTTGAATTTATTATATATATTACTCCTGATATCACATCTGAGGATGTTTACCAAAGTGGCTGGATATTTTTTTCTGTAAGAAAAGAGGAGACAAAAAAAATCACATTCTCTTTCAAAGGTACTGCCATCACTGATTAATCTTGAGTCTCGCACATTGTCCCTTAACAACATTTCTACTCATAAACCATGGATGTTGACTATTGAAGTCTAAATAACTGTTTCTTGAAGTTTATTTTCTAAAAGTTACTAGAAGAGATGTTTCCTGTTGGATTTTCGTTAAAGTGGTGTCTAAAAATGACACTACTGAGACTTTATTCGCAACAACAAATTGGAGGAAACCAATGCTTTCTGACAAAGAATTCACAAACATAACAAGTTGTTTATCTGTACCATTTCATGCAAAAAATGTCATCAATAAAACAACAGTAATGCTCAGCAGGTTTGAATCCATGAAGGTGCACTAGGGTATCAAGTTCCCATTCACCGAGAACTACATTAGCGAATGCTGGAGCCATTTTAGTGCCGATGGCAACTTCTCTAACTTGCTTGAAAATGTTATTGAAATGAAAATAATTATTGTTTTAGACTAAAGACATGAGTGTGTGCAACATGTCTATTTTGGACCCCTGTTAAAATGCCAGGTTTTTGTGATATAAAAAAATGAGACCACAATAAATAATTTCAAAACTTTTCCCACCTTTAATGTGACTTATATACTGTACAATTCTAACATATCTGTTAGGGGAAAAAATATAAAAAATAAAAAACGTACAATAAGCTGGCTGAATAACTGTGCAGATTTTTAAACTAATACTTTGTTGAAGCACCTTTTGATTTAATTACAGCATTCAGTCTTCTTGGGTAGGAGTCTATCAGCATGGCACAGCTTGACTTGGCAATATCTGCCCACTCTTCCGTGCAAAAGTGCTCTACATGTCAGATTGCCAGGGCATCTCTTCTGCACAGCCCTCTTCAGGTCATCACACAGATTTCCTATTGGATTTAGGTCTGGGCCATTCCAAAACTTTAATTTTCTTCTGGTGAAGCCATTCTTTTGTTAATTTGGATCTATGCTTGGGGTTGTTGTCGTGTTGAAATGTGAAATTCCTCTTCATCTTCAGCTTTCTAGCAGACGCCTGAAGGTTTTGGGCCAAAAGTGACTGGTATTTGGAATTGTTCATAATTCCCTCCACCACCTTGACTAAAGCCCCAGTTCCAGCCTAAGAAAAGCAACCCCAAAGCATAACACTGTCACCACCATGCTTCACCATGGGGATGGTGTTCTTTTGGTGATGCGAAGTGTTGTTTTTGCTGCAAACGTACCTTTTGGCATTGTGGCCAAAAAGTTCAACCTTGGTCTCATCACACCACAACACTTTTTCACACATGCTGTTGGGAGACTACATATTTTGCAAATTTAACCAGGCCTG
>NC_056737.1:597395900-597455900 GCF_019279795.1 Protopterus annectens
AGATAAGCATAAGGATAGTAGTGATGATGAGGACATTGTGGACACTAATGCAAAAAAATTCCCATAGACGATATGGGGAAAATGTGTGATCAGTTAATTGCAGGCCTTGAACAACGTGAATTTACCAGTGAGCAACAGATTATGGCAATTTGCTCAGTTAGAGAGAGACTGCATCGACAGAAACCTATATTAATGAGACTACATGATGCTGCAAGATGTCTTTAAAAAGGCTGTCTGCTGCAGCACTACTTTGCCTCCTAAGAATCCTCTTTCTGCCCCATCATCAGACATCCGGCTACAACTTGATGATGGCAGTCACAATTCATGATTCAACTCTGCACCTTCTAAATTACACCAGCGTGTGTTTGCTGAGGGAAATCAGTGAGCAGTTCCAACAATCTTGACTCTTACTCTAAATAAACAAGCACCTGAACTTTGAAAAATGAGTTGCGTCAATTCTTCATAACGCAGCATACAAGGTTTATGCAATGCAATGTAGTTTCATTGCTGTATTGTCATCTACTAACAGCAGTAAACATTAATTGTAAATTTTGACTCCTAATTAAGCTATATTTATAATTTGTTGTCTGAAGCTCTAATCTCCAAAAATTTCCAAAATTTGAAACTCAGCTGGTCCCAAGGGTTTCAGATTAGGGATTGTTTACCTGTACACATATAAAGGTTACAAATATTTGGAAAGGTTATGAAAATCTAAATAAAGCAGAGAAATGTGGAAATCAAGAAAAAGTATAAATGGAAATGTTTATGGAAGAATTAAAATATGCCAAGTTTAGAGGTAGATGAGGCTCAATTATTAACAATTAGGATAACAGAAGATGACATAAAAAATGGCGATGTATAACAAATCTACCACAAAGTCTCCATGATATTCCTGAAGCACAAACATCCTGGAAGAAAGCTGCGGTGGCTGTAACACCCAAAGATGGTAAAGACCCATCAAATCCTGCCAAATACAGGCAGGCCCATTTTGATTCTAAATCATATAAAGTGTTTATGTCTCTAATGGCTAAAAGAATGGCAATGGTGATGCCAAAATTGATAGATCTGGATAAATGTTGTTTTGTGGAGGGGAGGCAAACATTTGACAACATTAATACAACAATACTGATCCAGAGGGAAGCAGAATGTAAGAAAATACCACTGTTTTTGATGGGCCTTGACGCAACAAAAGCATTCAAGAGTAAGATGGGATTTTATGAGTACGGCAATGGAAGCATTTGCATTTCCTGACACAGTAATAAGGTTAATTAGAATATATGAGGGGAAAAAAGAAAACCAACAATAACCGCCAGTATCCCAGTCCACAGAACAATGTAAAAAAACAATAATTCCCAAAAAATATGTAGACTTGGGTATGGCTAAAGGATACAGTATAAGTTTACTTTATTGCAGGAGGAAAAACTACATAACCGCTTTCACAGTTAAAACTGCTACATCTTTGACTCTGCTACTTAATGGCAGTGAAAATGACTATAAAAAACAAAGCGCTTATGTATTTTTTCTCCTGCAATACAGTAAACTTATACTGGATGCTTTAGCCATACCTGAGTCTACATATTTTTTGAGAATACATAAGGGATTGGAGGTAAAAATTAAAGTGGGAAGGGTCCTCTCTGATAAGTTTTGCTTGAACAGAGGAACCAGGTAGGTATTGCCTCTTTCCCATTTGTTAAAAGTAATACATTTAGAACCACTGGCAAAGAAAATGAGTAACTCAGAAATTCAATGATATGATTGGTATGGTAATCAAAAAAAAGTTGGCTTTATTTGCAGATATTTTGTACCTAATGAAGACCAGGAAAGGACATTTCAGTATTGTGGAAGATTTTGAAACAATATCGAGTCTGTCTGGGAGACAAAATTAACATAAAACAAAGGCAATAGCTGTAAAGTATGTACCTACACATGAATTGGTTCAGTAATATCCATATTTATGGGGACAGAATAAAATGAAGTACTTAGGAGTATGGATTAAAATGGATTCTGTTATATCAATTAAGAACATGTAGGAAGAGACTAAACAAAAAGATGATACAAAAACTGAGAAACTGGAAGCTCTGTTTTATGGATATGGATAGCAAAACAAGCAGTGAAAACACTTTTTGGTCCCTTTAATTTTATACACAGGTCAGGCATATTTTTATCAACCAGAGGAGAAGTTGTGGATAGCAATTGATAGAGTTGAAGGATTTTATCTGGATGGGAAAGAGGGCAAGAGTCAAGTGGAATAAGGTGATCCTTCCAAAAGAACAAGGTGGTTTGGGATTACCTCATTTGAAGGGGCATTTCAGAGCTACACAGTTAAGACTCCTACACATAGCACAATCAGAAAGCTATAATTCAAAGTGGAAATGGATGATGATGGTGAATCAGGGGGGAAGTCAAGAAATAAGGAGAGGCTGGAATTTTGGATGCAGATCCTTAGGAAGACCAACAATAACCATACAGAATATTGTATTCATAAAGTGGCAAAGTATTCTAAGAACTAAGCCAACAGAGGAATGGAGAAAGAAGATTCACACAATAGGGATGACTGCAATTAAAGATACACACAAAATAACACGAGGGGGCTGAAATTTACTGGGGAAAGAACCAAGGTATTACGAGCAAATAATAAGAGAAGAAAAAGTACCAGAATGGGAAGAGGCCAAATCTGGACGGCAGGGCTAGAGATTGCCTTCCCTTTCAAAGATTAATAGCAGAGTCTAGACAAAGAGAAACGAACAGGGTGATCCTAAATGAAAGTCTGATACCAGTAGAGCTTTCAGTAGAATCTAGAACAGAGGCTGCTGTTAAAAAAGGAATAATTAGTAAGGCATACATAACACTGCATGATTACTGTCACTTGTCCAGTCAGGATAAACAGACAAGCGGTTGTGGGTTTAGTTAAAACAGCTTTATTACACACAAAGACATTATGAATAAGGCTTTGTAATTTAAATTTAGATAGACTGACTAACACACTCATACATGTTAACACTCTGGCTGTTCTCTCAAAATGGCACTGCTGCCTGCATGTGCTCACCATTTATATGCATGTGCTTACATCTGGAAATGTTTCTTAAAGGTACATAGACACACTGTTCTACATCCTCCCTCTTTGAGAAATGGCTCAAATCAAATGACAGTATTCAATGACATGCTTATACAGAAATGATCTTTTGATATGCAATTATACGGAACTACTTTGACATGCACTCATACAAAATCAGACATATATAAAACAAACAATCATGTCCAGGTTGCAATGTATTTTACACTAGGTCTTGAAATACGACCTGATCGTTTAACATAAAAGTCAGAATTGGTTCTAGCAATGGGGACGGTCTTAAAGGAATGTTCAACTTTGGGGACAACTGGGACATCATAAGGAACACGTTCTTCGGCATGAACAATGCCTGGGTTGTCCGAGATCTAGAGTCTGTATCACATGTATGATTATGTAAAATTGTTTCTGACAGAGAAAGAAGATGGCTGTGGTTTCTCCTGTACTGTATACCCTCAGATTCCACTATGTAGGATCTCGGCTCGGCACATACACCTTTCACTTGACCAATTTGATCAAAGCCTTTCGTCTTATGCATCCTCACTGTCTCTCCTTCTTTCAATGGACGAAGAAATCTGCTTGTTTTATCATAGCTGGACATCTGAGAAGAATGCTTTTTAAAATGTTGGGCTTTGATTGCTCTGTTGCTTTTAGCATTAGGCACCAGCAAGCTAGAAATGATAGGCAAGATTGTTCTGGTATGCCTAGATAGACATTAAGTAAATTCAAGAAGATACCGGTATGACACGCTTTGACCTCTCTAGTAACTGCTTTGCACTCTGTACTGCACGTTCAGCAAGGCCGTTTGACTGTGGGTATTCAGGACTACTATAACATGGATAACGCCCCACTCTTTTGCAAATTTCTGAAACAATTGACTGGTAAACTGGGTCCCGTTGTCAGAAATTACTTTGTGTAGAGTACCACGGACTGAGAAATGACATTTCATCTTAGTAATAGCACTGGATGTTAACTTAGGTAGCAAATAGATTTCAAACCAGTTCAAATAAGAGTCTACTAACACTAAGTAATGCCGACTGTTCCACTCAAAATATGTCAGTGGCTACTGTTGATCAAGGTAGTTCAGAAATATGGCTTAGCTGAAGTAGTTCATTTTGCAAATGTGGTTTAGTTCTATTACATACTGAACAAGAAGAAAGCACTTTATCAATGTCTTTTGACAGAGAAGGCGAAAATACCAGTCCTCTCACCCTTCTCTTGGTCGGGTCGGAACCTAGGTGGCCACAATGCAAAATCTGAATGTATTCACGTTGAAAGAAAGTAGGAACAATAACTTTGCGACCTTTGAAAATTATATCATCTTCCATCAGCATCTCATCTCTGTATGGAAAGTAAGGTTGCACTTCTAGCGGTACACAGGATTGGTTTGACGGCCATCCTACATTGATGAAGTGATTGAGCTTTTGCAAAATTGGATCCGTCTTCATATGATCTCTCAGCTCATCAAGTCTTGTGGAAGAAAAATTACGCACTTCTGTGACATCAAAGTAAAATTCTCTGCATCAAGTTGTTCCGTGGCATTTCTGGGCGATCTGGATAAGGTACAGCCAGAAGTTTACCTTTTTATAGACCATTTTGAAATGACGCTCAGATTACAGAAGTATAATTTTTTGTACTCTTGCTGGAGCTGAATGCATAGGCTTCTTTAAAACAGCTGACTAGAGGTTGATGGTCAGTTTCGAGTTGGATAGCTCAGCCATAAATATAATTATGGAACTTCGAACATGCGAACACAATTGCCAAACGTTCCTTCTCAATCTGAGCATACTGCATCTCAGTTTGGGTAAGAGCTCCAGATGCATAGGCAACAGGTCTGCCCTCTTGAAGAATAACTGCACCAAGACCAAACTTTGAAGCATCATAGTAAAGAACTACTGGTTTGTGGACATCATAATACCTTAATGTAGGAGCGTTGGCAATTTGCTGTTTGAGGTTATCTAATGCTCTCTGGTGTTCTTCTAACCATGACCAGGCAACATTTCTGAGTGGTAGCTCTCTTAAAGGCGCTGATAACTCACTAAAGTAAAGTAAGGGATAAATATGACCAAATAGTTTACCATACCACGAAAACACGGTAGGGCTTGGGTATTGTCTGGACCTGGCATCTCAAGAATGGCTGCTTACTTGGAAGGGTCTGGCTTAATCCTGTACTGGTAAATAAATGACTTGCATAAGTAACTTCTGGTAGTCTTAATTTACATTTCAGAGGACTGAGCTTTAAGTTTACTTCACACGCTCTGTCCAGAACTTTCCTGAGGTTTCTACCATGCTCTGTTTCACCATTTCCTCCAACTAGTAAATCATCCACTATTATTGCACAAAGATTGCCTGAAAAAATTTGCTCCACTGCAAGCTGAAAGACACTACTGGCAAAATTTATTCCAAAAGGCATCCTGAGGAATCTGTATCTACCGAACTGCATATTGAATGTAGTCAGTAGTTAAGATTTGCAATCAAGCATTACTTGCTAAAAGGAACTCTTTGCATCTAAGACGAAAAAACAGTGGCATTTGGCATGAGGGTGGCAATCTCCTAGACTGTACACACAGGATGATGAGGTCTCTTTAATGCCTTGTTCAAGTCTCTTGGATCAATGCATATTATGATTTCTTCTGAATTTTTCTTATGAGCAGCTACCATTGAAGACACCCACTCAACTGGTTCTGTGACTGGACAAATCACACCCTGCTACACCATTTTGTCTAACTGGACCTAGACTCTGTCCTGCATAGCTACTGGAACTTTCTTTGCTAGTCTGACCACTTGTCTGCTTTCATGGAGTACATAACTGGAAGTTTGCCTAGCTTGTTGTTGAAAACATCAACATATTCTGAAAAAATAGCATCAGTGAAACTGGGACATGTGCTTGAATGATGTATTTATTTGGTAAAATAAAAAGCAGTTTCATTCTTATTGTCTCTAAGACCTAATAATGACTGCACAGGTCTTCTGACCACATAAAATTGCAAGCTGTAACTGTTCCCAGCCGAATAGCATGAAAGCACTACTGAGCCTTCGGTTTGAATCTCTTCACCTCCATAAAGCAACACGCTTTGCACAATTAATCAAATTAAGTTGCTCACCATCTCTCACTTTAGCAAATGTTTCTGCTGACATAACATTACACTTTGAAGTGTCTACTTTGAGTTCTGTGGGTTTACCATTGATCAGGATGGACAAAATACTTCATTCTTTACCAACAAATCTAGTGCATTGACCTTTTCACTGACCAGTGATATACCATCTACATAGAAAGTAGGGTTGCAGCTCTCTATATGATCAACTTGCTTTTTTGAGTGGCCTTTCTTAATAACTGAATAAGGCTTACTTGATTTACAAAACATTTGAAAATTATTCTTTTTTTTTTTTACACTTGTGGCATTGTTGACCAAATGCTAAGCCCTTTTTCTCTTTTAGACTCATGGTTGGCTCCACAAGTACAACAGTTAACAATAAGACTTGACTTAGGTTTTCCTGACTCATCTTTATACTACACTGAGCATGTCTTTTTTACTGAGCTAATCTTGGAACTTGATAGAAAGTTACGAGGTTTCCCCTGGGAATCCCACAGGGGTTGCAGCCTCAATGTGCTTAGGCCTGTTTTCGCTTGCCACATGCTGTCTATGTTTGCTTTTGAGGCTGCTGAAACCATGCTCTTATCACCCAAAAGTAAACTTGTGCACCTTTCTGTTGTGAGCTCAACGATTTGACAAATGTCTATGGATTTGCTCAACATTAAATCACTGTCACACAGCAAAATCTTTCTCACTGCAGCATTATTAACACCACACACAAGTCTGTCCTTTGTTAACTCATCTTTTAATTCACCAAATCTGCATGTTTTAGCCTTATTTCTCAAGTTAGTGACACAAACTACAGAAGTCTTACCTGGCCTTTGATCTCTTGTATAATATAAGTGCCTCTTAATGTAACATTTGTCTGGGGGTTGCACATTTCTCTAAATTTATGTTTTAAGCACCCATGTCCTCCCTTGATTCAGCCAGTACAACAATATGGTGATTTTCCCCCTCTCCTGCATATACTTCTGAAGCATACACAAATGAACGCACTCTTTCAATGGCTTCTGACCCAGCTAAGTTGCTAAGTTAAGCAAAATGAATGCCCTTCTACGTGCATCTTTGTCAGAAAAAGCTGCTTGTATGAAAATATCATATTCCTGCTCAAATACTCTTGAATTCTCTGCTATATTATGATCAAACACAAGTGGAATTGGTCTGCGAAATGCCTCTGCCATATCAACACAGTAGTGAAGGTGCTTGAGATTATATACGAACATATAAACGCACATAAATATGCCAAAACGTTATGCCAGTACTTGTAATTATGCCCAACAATAGCACAACACACTCTATGAAATAAGTGCATTTTCCCAAATACGTCTCTGTAGCACAAGAAGACTTTAAAATCACTGTACTTTATGAAACCACTCCTTATCAATGTAAGAAATACTTCAAAATGACTGTACTTTGAGAATAAACCGTACACAGCAGAAAAAGCTCAGTGTTAGAAACACTTTGAGATAATGCACTTTGCAAATAAAGCGCATACACCACAGAAACTTTGCAAAATAATTCTGTACTGTGTAAGAAACACTTTGAAACGATAGCACTTTGTGAATAAATGTACACGGCACAAGAAACTTTTTGAAATGGCTGTACTTTGACTGCACTTTGCACACACCAAACTCTATGAAATAACTGCACTGTAATCAAGCACACACACTGCAAACACTTTGAGATACTTCAAAAAACTCTACTTAAGCGTTGAACAGCTTCGGCCAATGTGAAATAGTAGTTTGTGCCTAAAACACAGTCTTTTACTAAAAATATGTAGTCGCCTTGCTCTTTAAGCTTATTTTCCCCTTTTTATTGTACTCGTTATGCCCTTTTAACCTATCATGCTCATTGTACTTTTCTTGTGCTCGTTTTACTTTAAACATGCTCATTATGCAAACCAAAGGTAATTCTGAGCCCCATAGGAATATCTTTGCCAGTTTTATCAAATGTCTTGGTTTTGAACATTTTTTTAATTAATAAAGCATTTTGTGCCTTTTGTTTGATTAAGAATATGTTTTGTGCTACTCGTTCAATTAAAAATGCATTTAAGTGCTCCGTTTCATTTTCTTTGCAAGATAAATCATTTGTGCAAGTTCTGGTTACCTTAAGTTTGTTTCTGGCCCTTTTGGATCTTTTGAGCTCCATTTCAGTCAACCAGCTCAAACCTGTCTTCACCATCAAGTCTGCATCTCATGGCTTGACTACGTTGTGCTCACAATCCCAGTTCTGGCACCATGTTGCTTGTCTGGTCAACAGACAAGCAGTTGTGGGTTCAGTTCAAGCAGCATTATTACACACAAACATCATGAATGAGGCTTTGTAACTTAAACTTAAATAAACGTATAAAAAGACCGACTACCACACTCATACATGTTAACACTAGCTGTTCTCTCAAAATGGCACTGCTGCCTGCATGTGCCTACATCTGGAAATGCTTCTTAAAGGCACATACACATGCTCTGTTCTACAATAACTATAGGAATTAATCAGAGGAGGTTAGAAAAGATTGGGAAGTGAGACTGGATAAGCACTTAAGTGTTTGTATAGGTATTTTTTAATACTCCAAGCAGACTCCAGAGTATTTTTCCTCAGGTAGATTGCAAATGTTGTAGGTGTGCTAGGGAAGAAAAATGTAAATGGGAACAAATTTTTTGTGAGTGTAATGAACTGGCAGACTTTAAACATTCCCTGCAAACTACTGTTAGAAATACCCGGTGAGCAAACTGTTGTAATTAAAGAAATTATTTTTTGAACTGTGATACAGAATCCAATTTGCCTAGACATAGTAAGGCCTTGCTGAGTTTAATACTGGTGACTGCCAAAAAAGACATCAAAGTCTAAACCAACCGTACAAGTAATACTAAATATAGTAACAGAGATAAAAGAACTGGAAGTGGGATCTTTAGAAAAGGACAGAAGCAAATTACATACAAAAAATGGGAATTGTGGGAACAATACATGCAAAATAATGTTTTGGAGGAGGAATGAGGTTTAAGAAAAGGCAGGAATTGAGTGAGCTATGTAATGTTCGAATGACAATGACGGTATACAAGATTATATGTTATGTATTAATTTTTGCAACTGAAAAAGTCAATATGGTTGGTTTTCATTTACATAAATGTATGATTTGCATTTGTCATGCATGATAATTCAATAAAGATGTTTCTTGGTTAAAAAAAAAATAAATACTAAAGACCTGTGTTCACCAGAGTCAAAACTACAGTCCACTAGGAGGTGAGAAACACTTACCCAAGATGCATGGCACATAATAGCAAGGTAGGCATGAGTGGTAAGACAGATACAGGCAACAATACACACTAACCACCATTTTACCGAGACAGGGAATGGACAATTTACAGTGGCAACTTCTGAATTACTGCTTTTTCACAACTAGCCATAAGGTATTGTGCTTTGGAAAGAGAAGTCCTAACCTGGATGGAAAAGGTACTGGATTCCTCCCAGACCTTAAGTGCCATGATAGGTCTGACTGGTCCTAAAAAGGTAGACCCCTCCAAAGAGTGAAAAATAAACAAAATAAAAACAAAATAAAATAAATAAAGTAAGCTATACTTGTGACAATGCCTAAAAATAAATAAACCCATTACTTTATTCGCACTGTTTGCCAATCATGCACTCTTCAGCCCAGCTCAATGTCAGTCAATTCCATAACACTGACTTCCAAATGAGCATTAGCATTTTATGTACCCATAGATTTAGAGTCTCAAGCACAGGAGAGAAACATCATCTTTGTTATTCTTTGCTTGCCCCACAAATGTACCTCTGTACTCCTTAATTTAAAACCATCATCATCACTGCTGAATGTCATACTATATGAATATGCGATACACAATTACATATATACATACACTTATACAAAGGTAAGAGATACAATAAAATACATATATGGAACAGTGTGTACAGTGGATATAAAAAGTGTACACACCCCTGTTAAAATACCAGGATTTTGTGATAAAAAAAAATGAGACCACAATAAATCATTTCAAAACTTTTCCCACCTTTAATGTGACCTATAACCTGTACAATTCAATTGAAAAACAAACAAATTTGTTAAAAATAACAAAAAAAAAAAAAAAAAAAAAAAAAAAAAAAACGTACAATAAGCTGGCTGCATAAGTGTGCGCACCCTTTAAACTAATACTTGTTGAAGCACCTTTTGATTTAATTACAGCATTCAGTCTTCTTGGGTAGGAGTCTATCAGCATGGAACATCTTGAGTTGGCAATATTTGCTCACTCTTCCTTGCAAAAGCTCTCCAAATCTGTCAGATTGCAAGGGCATCCCTTGTGCACAGCCCTCTTCAGGTCACCCCACAGATTTTCTATTGGATTTAGGTCTGGGCTCTGGCTGGGCCATTCCAAAACTTTAATTTTCTTCTGGTGAAGCCATTCTTTTGTTGATTTGGATGTATGCTTGAGGGTCATTGTGGTGTTGAAAGGTGAAATTCTTCTTCACCTTCAGCTTTCTAGCAGACGTCTGAAGGTTTTGGGCCAAAAGTGACTGGTATTTGGAACTGTTCATAACTTCCTGCACCTTGACTAAAGCCCCAGTTCCAGCTGAAGAAAAGCAATCCCAAAGCATGATACTGCCACCACCATGCTTCACCGTGGGGATGGTGTTCTTTTCGTGATATGAAGTGCCGTTTTTGTTCCAAACGTACCTTTTGGAATTGTGGCCAAAAAGTTCAACCTTGGTCTCAGTAGACCATAACACATTTTCCCACATGCTTTTGAAAGACTTGATGTATTGTTTTGCAAATTTTATCCAGGCCTGGATGCTTTTCTGTGTAAGAAAAGGCTTCAGTCTTGCAACCCTACTCCATAGTCCAGACATATGGAGAATATGGGAGACTGTTGTCACATGCAGTACACAACTAGTACTTGCCAGAAATTCCTGCAGCTCCTTCGTTGTTGCTGTTGGTCTCTTGGCAGCCTACCTGACCAGTTTTCATCTTGTCTTTTCATCAATTTTGGAGGGAGGTCCAGTTCATTGCAATGTCACTAAAGTAATGTCTTTCGGCTTTTCCCAGTTAGGGGTCACCACAGAGGAACACCGGTCCACTTATGATTGTGAGTAGATTTTTATGGTGCCGAGGTGCCAGCCCGACACCCAGCCCTCAATGAAGGCACACCCATTCACGCACACACCTACCTGCATGGCTTTAAACATCACTCAACTGTGGGGAGGACATGCAGACTCCACAAGAAGGCGCTTCAGCAGAGAATCGAATCGGAGAACCTCTGGCTGTGAAGCGACAATGCTAACCACTGCACCACCATGGCCTAATCTTTGCAACGTCAGTGTTGTCTCATATTTTCTTCACTTTTTGATGACTGTCTTCACTGTGTTCCATGGTATACCCAATTATGTGGAAATTTTTTGTATCCTTCTCCTGACGGATACCTTTCAACAATGAGATCCCTTGATGCTTTGTAAGCTCTCCACTAACTATGGCTTTTGCTGTAGCAGGTAACTGAGTAAATGTCAGGAAAATCCTACTAGGATAGCTGAACTTAATTAATTAAAGAGAGACTGATTAACCCCAAATAAACAGCAGGTGTGTACCCAAGAAGACTGAATGCTGTAATTAAATCAAAAGGTGCTTCAACAAAGTATTAGTTTAAGGGTGTACACACTTATGTAAACAGCGTATTGTACATTTTTTTATTTTTTATATTTTTTCCCCTAACAGATTTGTTTTTAAATTGAATTGTACAGGATACAGGTCACATTAAAGGTGGGAAAGGTTTTGATTTATTGTGACCTCATTTTTTTATATCACAAAAACCTGGCATTTTAACAAGGGTGTGTACACTTTTAATATCCACTGTAGATAACATTTTCTTCACCCATACCATCCACATCACCATATGCATGAAAACGTGATCACAATTCTAATTCAATTAAAGACGCTCTGCTTAAATCTAGTAAAAAGGAAAACAATTAAACTAAACACACAATACCCTAAAAAATACTACTCGACTTACCCTGCCCCCACAAATGAATTACATTTAAATCAGAATGAAAAATAAATAAATATTTACGCTACAACTAACAAATCAGATAACTGCACAACAGGAGGAAATAAACGTGGGCTGGTTTTTGAAGTGCTCAAGACAAACGCTCAGCATCAAGAGACTCTAGAAGAGCCTCAGGAGGATCCCAAGGTGTGTGGGTCAATTTGTTGTCACTTACACACAGAGATCAAATAAACATCTTAAAACCTATATATTGCTGATGTTTTGCGTATACCAGCTGAAATATGAGGAAGAAAACAAATTAAAAGAAATGACTGCACTACAGAGAATCAAATAAAAAGTTACATATTTAACATAGCATGATGAATAACAATGACAGATCTGGACTGACAGTTAAATGTTCATTACCTTCAAGACTAACGCCTTCAGGACTTGGCATCTAAAACTTTCCAAAGCTACCTGGCCCTCTCTCTTTTTACCCATAACACCATGCAACCAAGAACTCCTCTCCAGTCTCTGTAAGCCTGCACTATAGCAGACCAAGAAAGAGAAACAAAAAGAAATATGGTAAAAATCATCTACAGAAAGACTACATTTAGTCTCTCCAGAACATGGCAATGTGATAGAGGGAGAGTATTGTGATGTAAAAAGAACTGACAATCCACAGCTATCATTATGTTAAGTATTCATTTTCTGTACCTAGGACTACAAGCTCGATCTTCATAACTTTCAGGACAGGGTTCTAAGCTTAGATTCTAGGGATGGATTCTCGATTTCACATCCCCAGTAACTGAAATTCTTACAGAGGGCCTCAACTGAACATCAGATCCACATTAAACAAGTTGGAGTTGAGAGTGTTGAGCACTGTCTACATAGCAAACAGTTTAATAGCATACCAAGATGTACAGATTGGAACTAATTGAAAATAACCACAGTAACGGAAATTACCTGTGGAAACAGACACACACACACACAAATATACTGCACCACTGAGCTCCTTAAAAAGCAGACAGACAGAATATGCCAAGATGAAGTAAAATCAATATCACAGGTCTTCATTAAAAAAGAACAGGTTATGAAATACATACTTCTAGAAACACACACTAGGCCTAAAAAAGGTAAACACCAAATCATTTTGGGAATGTGGTTATTGAGAAAACGTGAAACAGCAATGAAATTAAAAACTCAAACAGTATGCTACCAACTTCTAAATTTTTGTTGTTGTTGCAAAATCACTTGCAACTTTAACACAATAAGTATATAATGAGAAATTTAATTGCAAAACAAAAACGCTTCCAAAAGTGACCAAATACACTAACTCAAAAATGAACAGGCATCAGTCCTTATTTCAAACTTAGCAAAATCAAGATGATTTGAAAAACAAGCAAAGGCAAGATAATGGAGGAAAGTTGATCAATTGCTCCACTATTTTTAAACTGCATTTATATAAATCACAGGTGGTGCTGCAGTAGTGTTATCGCCTTACAGTTAGACGTTGCCTGTTCGATTCTCAGTTAGAGTGTCTTCTGTGTGGCGACATGCATGAATGGGCATTCCTTTGTTGAAGGTTGTATGTTAGGCCCGGCAAGCCAGCACGTAAATATCTACTGCCAATCATTAGCGGACCAGAGTTCCACTGTGGCGACCCCTAACCGGGAAAAGCCGAAAGACACAAACAAACAAATAGAACTCACATATGTTAACAATGAAAAAGGATCAAAGTAACAACTTACATTATCATAAATGCACATTACCGAAAGTTCCAATGTCAACATTTCATTTTACCAATAACATTTTGGCAAGGGGGACAAGCCCCCCTGAAGCCCCCACATCCCCTGCATATAATATATTCCAACTCCAAGGTCACACTACAGTGAGGAAAAGTGCACTGTAGTGCACTATGTTATCGGAATGTCAAATGCACATTAGTGAATGTACACTACCATTTGCTAACGTGCATTCGAACATTTTTTCAGAATAGTATTACAGAAACTGGAAAAAACACATTTGACCATCCTAGTTTCATATAAGTGCCATTCCGCATTTTGATAGTAAACCGTGTGTGTATGCATGTATACGGCACAGTGGTGTAGCAGTTAGCATTGTCGCCTCACAGCAAGAGGTTCCCCAGTTCAATTCTCGGCTGGGGTGCCTTCTGTGTGGAGTCTGCATGTCCTCCCTGCATTCGTGTGGGTTTTCTCCGGGTGCCCCAGTTTCCGCCCAGGTTTCAGAGACATACATCTGTTGCATTTCTCCCCGGGACTCCACTGAAAACAGGCTCTGTTCTAGTCAGACATTCCCTGTAAACAAATGTTAAATAAAAAAATATATATATATATATATCTGTGTGTGTGTGTATATTATATATATACACATACACACACACACACACACACACACACACACACACACACACACACACACACACACACACACATATAGTTTCTGTCATAGCTCTGCTCTTTTACTCGTGCATGAAAACATACGCGTATACTTTTCAATTCCTACTTATTTTTGTCATCTATTTAACTATTTTGTATATATAGTTTCCACATGCCTGATTTATTTGTATGAAAACTATTTTCCCCATCTTTTAACGATCCCATCTCAAGGTCCTTATTTCCTTTACAATATTAACTACTATTTCATTTACTGCTGGCTCAATCTTTGATTTCCACTTTTACATAATTGCTTTTTTAGCTGCTAATAACAACTCAACAAGGAGCACACCTTCACCTTCGGTGCTGGATGATCAGAAGGCTGTGGGGGTTCTATTCCCACACAAGGTAGCAGGATTAAATTTTCCAAGACAGGGGGTACTGCACTCCTGGGTGGGTGTCCTTCAGAGGAAGCATTAAAGTAACACCACATCTGCCTGAATTCATGGTAGCTCAGGTGGATGTAAAAGATCCCACAGCTCTTACTGAAAAGAGCAGGGAAGGTTTCCAGTGCTCGGGTCAAATTTCCCTTAGTCAGTATGAACACCTTGTGCCCTCCCCTTAAAGGAAGCTACTGGCTCAGGGGGACTAATCTGGTCGACAAAGTATAAATAAATAAAAAAATTAACTTAACATCTTACTATGTCTCAACAACTCTACCTCTAGATACCAACTCAATAGCATTGTCTCCTTAGTTAATATAATGCATTCCTCTAATAACGGTGTCAAAATATTTTGTGGGGTATTCTTAAACTCTTAACTCCACACATTAACAAAGCATGAAGGGAAGAGGAAATAGCATCTGTTCTCCACTTGAGGAAAAATCTTTTGAAGTCTACTTGATGTATAAAAGTACCTGTGTAAACATTTCCATGAAAATATCCTTACTCTTCTGGATTTTATAGCATACCTACAGACCTTACAAATTCCCCATTGCTCTTTTATAATTTGTCACTACAATCTTCCCTCCCAGTCTTTTCTACTCTCCTCTATTTGGATTTTATAGTTACCACATAATATTTTATATGGCTTACTAATTATAACCCTTTCTTAATAGCATTTTCTATTTTTGATTTCACTAAAACCCCACCAGAGCTGGTCTTTCATTCAAAATCCACCGCTAGTCTACATTCAGCCTCACCTGTATCTGATATGGAAGGAATTTTCTGACTTGCATTTCAAACACCTGTTTGGCTTCTTCCACTGTTACCTTTCCCTTCCAGCTTACTTGCTCCCAGCAGTGTGTCTCATTTTTAGTTTCCTCCACTTATTTCCTGCCATCTTGTGTCCAATTTCTGTACTCTTGGTTATAAGCACGCCTGTTGAATTAAAACATGAACC
Source organism: Protopterus annectens (assembly GCF_019279795.1). Lineage (NCBI taxonomy): Eukaryota > Metazoa > Chordata > Ceratodontiformes > Protopteridae > Protopterus > Protopterus annectens. The sequence goes on from NC_056737.1 coordinate 597,411,841, forward strand.
TTAATGTCCACATCCACGATCATTAGTTTCAAACCTCTTATTTATTTATTTATTGTTAACAGTCTTCTGATTGGTTATCTTTCTACATACCATTACCTGCCACAATAGAGTCATTTTTAATCCATACATCTAAATACTTCAATCTCCATAAATATGGGTATTTTTAAACTAATGCGAAGGCACATAATGTACTACTATAGCAATTGTTTTTAATCTTCATTCATTTTATACCCTGGAAATGATTTTAACTGTCTTAAAATATCCCAGAACACCCTAATATCATATTCAAGATTTGTCAAGTAACAAGATAATCTGCAAACAAAGCTAGTTTTTCGTGGCTACCAAACCAACTTTATCCCTGAATTTGTGAATTCCTTATTTTTAACAAAAAGGCTTGAAGTATATAGCAAATTGGAGACTGAAAAGAGACATCCCCACCTGTTCCCTTTATTTACAAACTCAAGAGATCAGGGTTATGAAGGATGACAAAGGGGGCATGGTAGTGGTTATGGACAATAGTGCATATAATTTGGCCAACAACGTAGTGTACGACGAGACCACAGTGGAAAACATTAAGAGGTGTTTCTCAAATAATCGACAGCATGCTCAACAATTTACTCATCAGGGCAATATTAACCATGACACTTGTACATTTCTCCAAGGTGAATTACCCAAGACAGCCAGAATTTTTAGCATACCAAAAGTGCACAAGAACAAGTCTAATCCACCTTTCAGACTTGTGGTGGTGGCAGACCATTACAAGACAGAACCAATCTCCGTTTTCCTCGACCACATTATTAACCTGGTTGTTCAATAATCCGAGTTTTATTTAAGAGATTCATGGCACCTGCTTGAATAACTTAGTGACTTGCAAGAAGTGAGTAGTGATTATTCTTTTGGCTCTATGGATACCATTTCCCTTTACACATGCATCGAACAAGAAAATGAAATCAAGTTCGTTAGGCGGTATCTTAGTAGATTCACCAAGTTTGAGAACACCTTTGTAACACTATTTGTACCCTATTAGAAACAGTTTTGGGCAATAATTTCTTTACCTTCCTGGGCAAACATTATAAAAAGAAATCAGGGGCGGCTAAGGGAGCAAGGGCAGCTCCAGTATTTGCTAACCATGTGATGTCCTGGTGGGAACAGAGGTATTTTAAAACCCACCCATTATTTGAAAAGGTCATTTTATCCAAAAGATTTATTAACAACCTTATCGTTGTGTAGAAAGATACTGAAGAAGAATTTCACCAGCTACTGGTTTGGTTTAATTCTAGCATTTCCTTCCTGAAGTGCACTATGAGTGACTTTGGGAAAATCATCAATTTTTTTGGATCTTTCTTTGGCCCTCCATTCAGGGAATCAAAAATCTGAAGTATGATCTTTAGAAAGAAAACTTTTGTGACTCAGTATTTTACATAGGACCAGCCAGCACCCACACCACATGAAGGGTGAAGTGAAGGGACAGTTCATCTGTCTAAGTAGACTGACCAGTGAAGATGACACTTTCGCATGAGAGATGGATATTCTGAAGTCCTTTTTCATGATGGGAGGGTACAACTCTGAATGGCTCGCTAAAATCATTGATGAAGTTCATTTGTTATGAACAGATGAGGTGAGACCAATCTTGCACAAACACAAGTCTGAAAGCCTAGTCAGTAGTAACAGACACACCTTCAGATAGAGCTCTGATTGGTTACCCGGGGGCATTTCCACTCCCCATCACAATAGTCATATGCAGCTGATCAAAGGCATTCTCAAGGAGAACTGAAATTAATTTTGGAAAACAGTGATCTGGCTAGAATACTAGGAGACAGCCCCATTTTTTAATGTACAAAAAGTTAATATTAAATCCATTTTAGAAAGACACAAACTGATTCTGGAAGACAAGAAACACAAATGTGGCAGATGTAAACAATGCCACTTCATTTGCAGCATCTCCACTATTTTCATTAAATCTTTGAACCTGGAACTTTGGTCCAATAACAGGTACAACTGTAATTCCAAATGTGTTGTACATTTAGCTTTATCTGATTCCTGCCCCAGCTACTATGTTGGTACGACTACAAGAATATTGCCATGCAGGATTTATGAACATACTTTAGCTATTAAAAAGGGTGACAAGTAATGCTCTAGCAAAACTCTCCTTACAATGTACTGACTTTAAGAAATGTCATTTCTTTGCACTAGACAGTAGATAGGAGTGTTTTTTCAGGAAACTACAATGTAAGGCTGGAATGCAGACAGTCTCATTTGCAGATTAGATTAAGTTCAGATGGACATCCAGTCTTAAATGAGATAATTAACATGAGCTGCTTTTTACTAGCACAGACACTGAAGAAGAATTTCACCAGCTACTGGTTTGGTTTAATTCTAACATTTTCTTCCTGAAGTTCACTATGAGTGACTTTACGGACATCATTTGCTTAAACTGTTATTAAAATTTGAACTAAGCTTCACTGTGTGTTTTTGTTTCACATTGTATCTTTACATTTTACATTCGAGTTCTTGGGGGATGGTGATTGGACATTTGTGTACATAAGACTTTTCAGTCATCATTTTTAAACTGTGGCGGAGTGTTTAACAGTTAAACTCTATTAAAAGAATGGAAGCATTTAATCTTGATATTGTTTCTGTGACTCCTTCCATGCAGCTTTATGAAACCTTTTGTCGTCTGAAGGCACATAATGCACTACTGTAGCAATGTTTTCTAACCTTCATTCATTTTATATCCTGGACATGGTTTTAACTGTCATAAAATAACCACGAACACCCTAATATCACATTCAAGATTTGACAAGTATAAGATAACAATCCGCAAACAAAGCTAGTTTTTGTGGCTACCACATATCAACTATATCCCTGAATTTGTGAATCCCTTATATTTTTAACAAAAGACTCCAAGTAGATAGCAAACTGGAGACTGGAAAGGGGACAGCCCTCACCTGTCCATTTTATTCAAACTCAAGTGGTCTGAAAGGACTCCTCACCATCTTTGTTTTTGCCTCTGATCTACCATATATTCTCATTGTTAAATCTACACTATTTGGAAATGCAAATACCAACATTGCCCTACTCATGAATTCCCAACAAACCCTATCAAAAGTTTTCCCTGCATCCAAGCTACTGTTCTATTAATGTTACCAAATGTTTGTTTCCCTTCCCCAAAAACCACACTAGCCCACATCCGTCAGCTTTGGTGAAATGTTTAATATTCTCTAAGCTAAATATAGACCTAAACACTCATGATATAGAATCAAAATTGGGCTATATGAGGCAGGGGTCTATAATGATCCTTGCCCCCCTTGTGTAATATTACCACCACCACTGCCTTCTGCCATAAAGTGCCCCCCCCTCAACATTTTTAGCAGTCTCATTCAAAATTTATTTGGGAATTCCATAGACTGAGAATTCCACTATTGCTTCATTATATCTAACATTTCTATTTGTACTTGTCTATAATGTCCGTTATTTGCTGAGCTTCCACTTCACCAGGCTTTGGATTATCTAAGTTTTCCCCACTCCTCTGCTCCATATAAATTTATCATAAAATTGCCAAAATATTTCTATTCTCTCTACAGGATTCCTAATTAACCTTCTTAAGCTAGGATTCCCCACACTTTACCTCTGTTCTTTCCACTTTCTGTTACCAAAGTCTTTGCTCTAAAAAATTCTCTGCTCTGGGATAATTGTCAAAAATAACAAAACCTTATAACGAAACTAATAATCACCAAAAAACGGACTAAACCAGAGGACCCAGACACACCGAATTAGTGCTTTCATTCTATTTACTAATAATCTAGAACGTCTTCAGAAAAACAGTACACAAAACACATTCCTTTTGAAAAATCTGCCATTGAGTCACGTAAAAAGACTAACAAATGAAATCAAAATGGTAATGTGACATTCCATTAAAAATAATCAAGTAAATGCAGTTGTATAAAATTTAATAAACACACATCAACACAAAATATGGACATAAAAATATTGAAAAACTGGATATAAATGAATTATGTATAAAAAGCTAACAAGTAATACTTATTCAACTGTAAAAAACATTTTGTATTAATACTCTCGTTTAGAACCTGGTGCTCGATCATCTTCAAGGTCTTTTTGCCAGGGTTTCAATAGATTTCAGTAGTGTTTTGAAATCACCACTAAACTTACCACTAATCACACTATCCAAAACAAAAAAAGAAAACTTCTTGTAACCAACACACAAATTCACATGTTTTGCAAGTGCATTAGAAAAGTCCTTTTTCTTAATAGTCAATAAATGTTCATGAATCCTTGAATTTAGACTTCTAGCAGTTTTCCCAATACAGAAGCTATTGCAGGAATTACATAGAGCTGCATAGACCAAGTTCTTACTGTTGCAGCAATACTTTCCTTTAGCCCAAACAATTCTATTACATTGTTTGAATTCAACTGATGATGCAATAACAATGCATCTACACTGCTTGCAGTGTCCACAAGGGTAAGTACCAAAACTCTTGAAATTACCTTTTCCAGAGACTTCTCTTTACACTACATAGACCAAGAGGTTGGTCTGGAATACGTAAGGAAATATTTATGCAGCCACACTAATTTTGGCTCTGACAAAATCAATACTATCTGTAATCTTATGGAACTTGTGTTAGATAAAAACTTTTTCACGTTTGACAACCATTTTTTTCAAACAGATCACTGGTGTGGTGATGGGAGCTAAGGTTGTTCCACCCTTTGCCTATCTGGTGATGGCCACATAGGAAATCAAACTTCTTATCCCAAAGAATACAAGATGCAAGCTTATTATCGATACACTGATGATTTGTTTTTCTTATGGACAGGCGACTATCATGATTTGGGTTCCTTTGTTGAGGAATTGAATGATACCACTGATTTTCTCAACTTCATCATCAGTGGCTTTGGTGAAGGCCTTGACTTTTTAGATATACATTTGACCTACAACAAATGTACAGGCAGTTTCAAAAGTAGTATTTATAGGAAATCTACCTTTGTTAATCAATACCTCCCACAGGGACAGCCTGCATCAGAGTCACATGAAGAAAGGGGTCATTAATGGACAATTCACACGTCGAGTTGTTTTAAGGAGGAGATGAAACTTACAACATTTTTTGATCTTGGGGGTTATGAGAACAGTACAGTTGTGTACCTACCATAAATGTAGATGTTAAGAGTGCATTCACTGTTGCAGTCATTACTCTTGGGTTATCCTGCTGGCAGGCTACCCGCAGTCGGCATGAATTCCAAAGTCTTGGTCCGGCATCGGTTGCTGTCGCCTCTTCCCTGACATCAGTGTGCCAGGGGTATAAAAGATGCAGCTGACGCCATTTTCTTCAGTTTTTCTTGCCCCAGATGTCAGGTGCCCCCAAAAAGGGCAGGCTAAATAGATTATACCAAAAAACATGCATGCACTAAAGGTAAACATTTCCTTCATCTACAAGCAAATATACCACATAGGTTGTATAGAATAAAGTACAGATAAGACCCAGCAAATGAAAGGGGGATGGTGGGAGGGTAACCTGGACTGCAACAGTGAATACACTCGAACATCTACATTTATGGTAGGTACACAACTGTACTATGTTCATCGTGTTTCACTGTTGCAGTCATTACTCTTGGGTTGAATCCCAAAGCTAGGATGGGTGGCTGGGCTAAATAGGATTAGAAGAGGCTATGAGGCCCTGCAGAACTGCAGTGGCAAAGCCTGCTCTGGATTTAGAGTAGAGAGGAAAGTGGTAGTGCTTTGTAAAAGTGTGCACTGAACTCCAAGTTGCAGCCTCTAAGATGTCTTTGGTTGGTACTCCTCTGAGAAAGGCTGCTGAAGTGGCTGCTGCTTTGGTAGAATGTGGCCTAATGCCCTTAGGCACTGATTTGCCATGCTGTGAGTAGCAGAAGCGAATGCAATGGCCTATCCATTGTGAAATAGTCTGTTTTGAGATCGCCTTTCCTTGTGATCCTGCAGCATATGCCACTAAAAGTTGCTCAATCTTTCTGAAAGCTTTAGTTCTGTCCAAGTAGAAGCGTAGCTATCTGTGTATGTCCAAAGAATGCAGAAGTCTCTCACCCTTGTTCTGTGGGTTTGGATAAAAGGTAGGCAAGTGACTGGTTTGGTTAAGGGCCACACTGGACACCACCTTAGGCATAAATGTAGGGTTTGTCCTCAGAGAAACCCTGTCTGGATGGAAAATGATAAAAGGCTCCACAGCCATGAGTGCCTGTAACTCAGAGACTCATCTTGCAGAGGTTATTGCTAGGAGCAGGCTGTTTTCCAGGATAAGAATTTAATATCCGCTGTTGAGGCTGGCTCAAAAGGAGGCAGTGTGATTTCCAAGACATTTAGGTCCCATGCAGGTACTGGTGCTCTCCTTGGGGGTCTTATGTTTTTGGCCCCTCTGAGGTACTGTCTTATTAAAGGATGAGAAAAGATAGCTGGTTCCGTATTGTAATGGGCTGAAATGTCAGAGGCATGAATCTTAATTGATGAAGAGGATAGGCCTTTGTCCATCTCGGTTAAATATTGTAAAATCTGAGGAATATTTGGTACAAACGTGTCAATTCCTTGTTCCTGGTTCCAAGCACAGAATCTCTTCCATTTTCTGCATAAGATTTTCTGGTACTGGGCCTCCTGGTCTCCAAGATAACATCCATTACAACTCTGGAGAGTGGAGTGTTCTGAATGGCTACATTATCCGCCATGCTGCCAGATTTAAGGTACTGATTTGGCTGTGCAGGATCTGATTGTTTTGTTGGGTCAGTAAGTGAGAAGTGTGAGGCAATATCCAGGCTGGACCTTGAGACAAGTTCTTTAGGATTGGGTACCAGTGCTGGCGTGGCCAGTCTGGGGCAATCAGTATAATTTTTGGCTTCTCTTGTCTGACCTTTAGGAGTACCTTGGAGAGGAGAGGCAGTGGAGGAAAGGCATATACTGTTAGGTTTTTCCAGCTGAAGGATAGGGCATCCACTTTTCATGCTTGCTTGTGGTAAATCCTTGTGCAGAATTTCTGTAGTTGGCAGTTGTGAGGGGAGGCAAATAGATCTATGTCTGGGCATCCCCATTTCCTTGTTATCATGCTGAAGACTTGTGGATCCAGTTTCCACTCGTGGGGATCCATGAGGTTTCTGCTTAGTTCGTCTGCCAGAGTATTTATTTTTCCTGGCAGGAATTGTGCTTGCAAGTGAACTTGAGAAGTCAATGCTGTGTCCCACAAAGTCATGGCTTGTCTGCAGAGGGGGTAGGAATGTGTGCCTCCCTGCTTGTTTATGTACCACATGACTGTAGTATTGTCCGTCTTTATCAGTAGTTGTCCTGGATGAAGTAGATCCTTGAAAGCTGTCAGGGCATTCTGAACAGCTAGCATCTCTTTTTGATTGATATGAAGATGCATCTGGCTTGCGGGCCATGTGCCCTGAATACACTTTCCTGCCACGTGGGCCCCCCCCAGGCATAATCTGATGCATCTATTGTTAGTGTCTGCCTGGCTGTGGGTAAAGTGAAAGGCTGTCCCTTGTTGTGGTGACAGGCCTGTGCCCACCATCGAAACTCCTGTTGCAGACAGGGAATGAGGGTAATTAAGGTTTCCAGGCTGTGGCAATGTTGAGTCCAAACACTTTTTAGATACCATTGTAGTTTCCTCATATGCAGTCTGGAATATGGAATTAGCAGAATGCAGGATGCCATGAAGCCCAAAGCCTGCAGAATTTTTCTTGCAGATAACTGGGTCTTTGTTGCCAACATTTTGAAGTAATAAGTCAGTTGTCTTTGTTTGTCTGGCGTGAGATAAGCCACCTGGGCAGTTGTATTTAAGCTTGCACCCAGGAATATTATCTTATTATCTCTTGAGAGGGTATTAGTTTTGATTTCTTTTAATTTACTGTGTACCCTAGGCAAATTAGTAATCTTTTTACAAACGCCAGATGCTGTAGTAGAATGTCTTTGTTCTCTGCTTGAATAAGGCAGTCGTCCAAGTAAGGATGTATTTGAATTCCTCTTTGTCTGCAAAATGCAATTACTGGTGCCAGGCATTTGGTGAAGACCCTGGGCGCAGTAGATAAGCTAAAGGGCAGTGCAGAGAATTGGTAGTGCATTGAGCCAGTTATGAATCTGAGGTATCTTCTGCAAGATTGTCTGATTGGGACATGCAGGTATGCCTCTTTTAGGTCCAAAGTAACGAGCCAAGCCTTCTTGCCCAGCATGGGCAGTAGCTGCTGCAGAGTCAACATTTTGACTTTTGGAACGTCCAGAAATGTGTTTAGAATAGACAGGTCCAGTATTGGTCTCCAGGCATTGTCCTTTATGGGCACAGTGAAAAGTCTCGAGTAAAATCCTTGTCCCTGCTCTTACTGTGGTACTTGCTGAATGGCCCTCATGTCCACGAGGGATGAAACTTGCTTTTGTGCCTCTCCCCATTGATTGTGTGGCAGGTCTGGCATACCTTTTGCCGTTGGCAGGGTGCGAAAGTGGAACCTGTAGCCCTGAGACACTATGTTCAAGACCCATTTGTCCTGGGTAATCATGTGTCAATTTGGTGAAAAAAGTGCTAGTTTTCTCCCTAAGGGAGCTGCCAAAAGATAAGTGCTTGGTTCTGGCAGAGGAAAGTCATTGGGACTGTTTCCTGTATGGTTGTGATTTGTCTTCTCCGCTTTTGGAGGTAGAAGCATCCCATTGTTTAGGCCTGTATGAGCCTTGGGGCTGTGATCTGCCTCTGGGGCGTCTTTATCTGCCTCTTTGGGGCCTGTCTGACACTGGAAAGGACCAATTCCGTGTAGGCCAGTTCCTGCTAAATCTGGGTGTCTGTACCTGTAGGAAATCCTTAACTGTCTGCATGGATTTCGCTTTGTCCTCCATTTTCTTCAACACCTCTTCTACCTTAACACCAAACAAAGTATCATGCTATAATGGAGCATCCAATAATTTTGCTTTAACATGATCAGGCAGATTCTGTTCCTTTAACCAAGCATGCCTTCTATTGACAAAACATGCAACAGCGGCCCTGCAGGAGGCCTCCAGTGAATCAAAACCACATTGCAAAGTATGCTTTCCCACTTGTTCAGCTGCATGCAATAAATCCTGCATTTCCTTGTTATCAGAACATTCAGAATTTGTCAACATTTTCTGTTTAAGCAGTAACATTAAGTATTTCTGATATTTAAGCATATGAAACTGACAATTTAAAGCCCTTACAGCCAAGGTAGCAGAAGTGTAAACTTTTACCCCCATATGTCCAGTGCCCTAGAACCCCTATCAGAGGGGACAGGGGTTTTTTTGCAGTGGAAGCCTTGACCCCTTTGGGACCCTGAGATATAGTTTCTGGGTCAGCAGCAGGGTTTTTATATAGAAATTTATGAGAGTCTGGAACCCTGTAGTATCTGTCTAGCTTAGCAGGTGCAGGGGGTAAAGAGTCAGGAGACAGGCCGGACTCTGAAAATACATCATCTACAATGTCTAGAACAGGTGGAATAGCAAGAGGTCTGTGCTGAGGTAGTAAAAGAAAATCTCTGAGCCTTTTCTTAGATTCTGAATAATCTTGGCTCTCCCAGTGAAAATGCTCCCTCATGGTATGCAGGGTTTCACCAAAAGAATAATCCTCAGGAGGAGAGGCTGAAGGAATAGATTCTTCAGCATCAGAATCCTCATAGGGAGGAAAAGAGTATCCCCGTTCAGAAGAGGAGTTAGAGGAAATTGAAACCTGATCAGAAGAGTCATATTCTGTCTCTTGCCTAGGCCTCTTATCAGGAGGGGGATGGGAAAACCTGATCAAAGTAATTAGGTCTTCAGACATTTTAAGCATCTGTTTCTTAGGCATGGAAGTCTGTCCAGGAGAATGCTGTTTCTTAGGCATGGAAGTCTGTCCAGGAGAATGCTGTACTTGTTTCTTTGTCTTTAGAGATGTTTTAGTCTTTGAAGCTGAGGTAGGCTTAACATATAATTGTGTAGGTCTGAATACACCCTCAGAAGCCGATGCCTGCTCAGCAGCTCCGGACCTATCTGAGGGAATCATTTCCGAGGGTCCAATACCTAGAGTATCCAGAGGCCTAGTCGGCTCCACGTGGGAGTCGGTAGCGGGCGTCAGGGGCTGCGAAAGCGCCTCACTGAGAACCGGCGACTGGCCTAGCGGGGGCCTCATAGTCTGTTTTGGACCTCGGATGCCTGTCCTTTTCCTTGAGCTTTTTATAAACTCTGGTCATCAGCTGTTCCGATGGCATTATATAATTAAACCTTCGGCCAAAGTAATGAAAGGCAAAATCGTACCGACACTTAATAGTGCGTTGGTTAAATCTAGCACAAAACCGACAGCTAGCAGCGTCGTGATCAGGGCCGAGACAAGGAATACAGTAAGAATGAAAATCCTTGTGAGGTATTTGTTTCCCACAAGAAATACAATTGTTAACTTTTTCTGACATCGGTCTGGAGCAAGAAAAAGTTTCCTCAACGGGGTACTTAGCTTTAATGAAGACTTCGGATCTGAAATTCGATTTTGAAACTCTCAGGAGTCGGCCGACCGGCCCTTGCAAACTGCTTTTGCTTCAGGCACCGCGCGGCAAGAAAGACTGAAGAAATTGGCGTCGGCTGCATCTTTTATACCCCTGGCGCACTGATGTCAGGGAAGAGGCGACAGTAACCGATGCCGGACCAAGACTTTGGAATTCAGGCCGACTATGGGTAGCCTGCCAGCAGGATAACCCAAAACTAATGACTGCAACAGTGAAACACGATGAAGATCGAATGGTTGTCCAAAATAGAGGAAAAAGTGATCAAGTTAAGACACAATGTGGCTTGTCCCATCTTAGGTGACATAGGCAATGCGTGCACAGCTAAACTAAAACAAAATAGGGACTAGCACAATGGTAAATCTTCACTGTCACATCAATATCAAACACAAAAAAATTCCAGTGTATAGTTTACCTAGACACCTGCATGAAATGTACAGCTGTTTATATAGGGAAAACAACACAAACTTAAAGAGTGTATTGTTGAACACAAGTCAGATTATTTGATGAAGAGTAGGCACTAATGCTCTTGCAAAGCATATTGGTGAAATGGGCAATGAACACACTTTAAGTTTAGGGTCATAAATGTTGTCCCTAAAAACAGAACAGGGGGTGACAATAATGATATGCTAGAAACGAATAAGTATAAGTGGATAGTAATGCTTAAAGCAGGAGCTAAACCTGGAATTAATGCAGCTGTAAGCCTAAAACATGTTTTGAAAAAGAAACCAATGATTTTACGTAAATGAACTTGTCTGTGTGTTTAAATGTATTTTTTAGGTATGTTTTATGTGGATGTTTTATACATATTAACTGTTTGGGGAGTTTTATTTTGCATGCATCATTTCAATCGTCTTTAATTCTATTTTTCATGCATCATTTGAAATGTCTTAAATTTTAGAGAAGATTTTGATTGCTGGGTGTGCCATGTGATGCAATTAAGCTTCATTATAAAAGGAAAAGGAAAAGGAAGTGTTCTGTTTGTTCACACTAAGGAAGGATGCGTGTCCAAACGCTTTGTGTTTTATTAAAGAAGTTTTGTTGCATTGAAGCTGCTATCAAGTGTTTCCTTACACTGGAATTTTTTTGTGCAATGCCAAACTGTCAAGACAGGGATGAAAACAAAATATTTATGTTAGCCTTTCCATTACCGATCTCTAATGATATGTGGTTAATTAGAGACATAATTGCTGATAACTGGAAAGTTTTGCTTGGCAATGCAGGCTTAGTTAACACCATAAGGGAAATCCCAAAATTTACCTTCAAAAAGATGTTTAGTATTAAATCTTTGCTTTAGGGTAAGTCTCGAGAGGTCTGGAAAAGATTATTTCAAGAGTTTTGGTACTTACCCTTGTGGACACTGCAAGCAGTTTTGCTTGGCAATGCAGGCTTAGTTAACACCATAAGGGATATCCCAAAATTTACCTTCAAAAAGAGGTTTAGTATTAAATCTTTGCTTTAGGGTAAATCTCGAGAGGTCTGGAAAAGATTATTTCAAGAGTTTTGGTACTTACCCTTGTGGACACTGCAAGCAGTGTATGTACATTGTTAATTCCTGCAACAGCTTCTATGTTGGGAAAACTACTAGATGTCTAAATAGGATTTATGAACATTTATTGGCTATTAAGGAAAAGGACTTCTCTAATGCACTTGCAAAACATGTGAATTTGTGTGTTGGTTACAAGAAGTTTTCTCTTTTTGTTTTGGATAGTGTGATTAGTGACAAGTTTACTGGCGATTTCAAAACACTACTGGAATGTATTGAAACACGATGGCAAACAGACCTTGAAGCTGATTGAGCACCAGGTCTAAATGAAAGTATTAATTCAAAATGTTTTTTTTTTACAGTTGAATAAGTATTAAATGTTAGTTTTTTATGTATATTCATTTATATTCCGTTTTTCAACATTTTTATAAGTCCATATTTTGTGTTGATGTGTGTTCATTGAATTTTATACAGCTGCATTTAATTGAGTATTTTAATGGAATGTCACATTAACATTTTGATTGATTTCATTTGTTAGTCTTTTTACGTGACTCAATGGCACATTTTTTAAAAAGATGTGTGTTTTGTATACTGTTTTTCTGAAGAACTTCTAGATCTAGCTGATTATTATTAAATAGAATAAGAGTGCTAATTCAGTCAGTCTGGGTCCTCTGGTTTAGTCCGTTTTTGGCGATTACTGTCAAAAAGCAACAACTTAACCACAGTTTTCCTACACTCATACATACTGCCCAAATACTCAGTTTTGCTCATAGCACTTTACAACTGTTCCTTTTCTTGGTCTGTAGGCATTTCCTCGGCAGCATTTTTAGCTTTCGTCAATCCTAAAGAGTTTTTACTTCCTTTCTAATCTCTTTTTCCCCTCAAGTCCACTATACCTTTAAACTGTATCTTAATTTTATCATAAGCCATCCCTCTGTGATGATTTCTATCTGCAATGATGATGCATGAATTTTACTTTTTTTTTCCTATACCTTAGATTCTCTTCTTTTAATAAATATGTAGGAACACAAAAGACTCCTTTTATTTTAGTTCCTTGCATTTTTGTGTTAATTCTTAAAGGTCTGTGGTCAGCTATAGTTACTGGATGGTTCTCAATGCTTTCAACCAAATGTACACTCTTCTGTGATATAAAAGTTTCTGTCCGGCATAGGCCAGTTACTGCAGCTTGGAGAATATGTACACTCCCCTCTAAACTACATCTTCCATACCAAATATTTACATATACTACTTTTTTTCACTTTTATTAAGTCATTATTTAAGACACCGGCAAACAAACATTAAGAGAAAATAAATCAAACATAGTAACATTTATTCCATTCGCATACATTATTCTTCACATATCTTTTCTTTCTTTTTAACTATCATCAGTCAGAAATATTGGTTAAGGCAAGCCCAGGGATACTTGAGTGGTATTCTAGAGAAGGGACCTCTGAAGGCCAGATAATGTGGCTCCTCTCTTCCTCTAGGGTGGTGCCTGCTGAAGGGCCCTTCCATGCCATGGCAGAACTTATCTGAAAAGACATGATATATTTTTTTTTTTTGCATCAGAGCTCCTTGTTACCTTTCTGGTTCCCAGAAAAGGACTTCAGAGTAATCTTAAAGTGGACTCCAATGGCAGACAATTTTTCCCCCTCCCGTTTACTTTTTAACAACATCTTTCTGACCTTGGGACCAAACAATGAGATCCCAACACAATGGGCATTTATAAAGGATGCTCAGAAGTGGTCCTTAAATTACAGGGACACAATGATTATAGCAGCACATTGCAACGCTGGTGCTCTCTCCTCTAACCACTCCATCTACGTTCTACAACAATCTCATGGACAGGCTGCTAACAGACAGCATGGTGGATACATAAAATTCAAGTTTTCTGGTATCTGGAGTAGGAGACGCTCACGAAACATCAAGAGCATATTCTGCCAGATCTCTCCGGAACATCATCATATGGATAATGTAGTTCAATGCCCATGGAAAAGGTTCCAGAGATGTAGGCATTCTTCCCCATCCAGTTCATCATCCTCAGATTCTTATAAGGAAGATGTACTCTAAAGCTTTCCTCAAAAACTTTCTTAGTGTCAGCCACTGTAATAACAGAAACAATACTTGGGCACTTGGCTCCAGTGTTGTCTGTCCTTCAGCATGAGCAAAATGTTGTTGGGCTTGAAGAGAAGAGCTGCAGAACATCGGGCTCTCTCTGTATCTCCAATTCCACCATCAGATTAACCATCTGGCTAGCAAGGGGGACCACCAACAAAGTACAAAACTAAAAGCCCTGGACAACATTTTCTAATCCAGGGAAGAGGGAGGATCAGTGGGCCAAGTACCATTATGACTCATTAATTCTAACATCTCACTATACAAGGGGTTTTCAAGAGGGGCCTAGGGAGAACATTCCCCCCTCACTGAAGTTAGTATGCAGAGTGAATAATTCCATATAGGAATGTGCACCTCTCCCTTTATAGTTGCATCTTCTAGAAACTTGGGTACAGAATTTTCCGAAAACGCAGGCATATATTTTTGGGATTCGTGTTGAAGGGTGGGTTCAAGATATCCATGTGTTGCTGTGTTCCCTGGATCACTGATGAGAGTTCAAACACCCTGGTGTTTCAGGAAGGAGTAGAGACAGAAAGTGCATTCCCCACCTGCATTGAGGGATGGGCAGTGAGGCGCTCAAAAAAAAAAAAAAAAAAACACAAATACCGACACAGATGGAGTCAAGAACAGCCTAATTGGCACAGGCTCCATGATCAAAGAAAATGAGAATGATGGTCTCAGCATAGGTGCCCTGACACAGATTGTCCATTCAGCACTCGTACCAGGACTGGCACTGACACCTAGAATGCCTAGGTCTCGGATACACAGAATGAAGTAAAACAAGTTAGCACCAAAAAGGGCACAGAGGATTTGATGTCGGAAACCCAGCACCATTGGCTTCAGGGGGATTGGGATTAACTGTCGCAAACACAATGCTGGCAACAATGGAACAGATCTACCTGGTGTCAACAGAGAAAGCACTGGGACTGTCCCTGGGGGTGAATAGAAAGCTAGGATTACATCCATGTTTATTTGTGCTTTGACAAAGTCCCTTATAATGTGGTCCCAATCAAGGTCAGTGACATTCCTGGTACCTAAAAACAGGATTAAGGGGAAAGGAGCGGAGAATCTTGCAGTGCTCCCTCCTCGAGTACAGACTGCAAAAGGTTTCTCTCCTCAGGGATCTGTCTGAAACAAGAATCAGTTTGGATGTCCATGGACACTTGAATCAAGGGGTTTGGAATAGCTGGCTCAGAATGGAGCACAACAGATGCCTCATGATAGGAGGAAGTTTTTGGAACCTTGGAAGAAGAAAATAAAAAAGGTGTTTCTTCCAGTTATCTTTTTTGTCTTTTCTTTCTCCCTTACTTTCTCTTTTCATTACATTTATTCCATACTATACCCAACATCAGTGGGAAGAAGGTTCTTAAGAATAAAAACTTATTTTGCTACTCTAAAATGGTGCATGTCCTGAAGACCTTACAAATCTTATAGGATGCCTGCAGATGTCCTAGCCCAAGGCACAGGACACACAGGCCGTGTGTGTCCGAGGCAGATTTTTGTTTCCCACACTTGGCACATTTTTTGAATCTCGAAGTTTTCTCCATGTTAAAATAACCAAGTTTTGCACAAACACCAGATGACAGCCTGAAAAACAACACTGTAACAAAAAAAAGTACAAAGAATACACAGCATAAAAAGAATGAACAAAAAGTTAATTTTACAAAAGTTGGGAAAGTATGCCACAGCCTAATAAAGAGAGGAAGGAAACTAAAGTTATTTTTTCTTGTTTTGCTAATAAAAGTACAAAAGTTGGTTGGAAGAGGAAGAAACTGCATTAAAAAAGTGACCAAACCAAATTAGTAAAAGGACTTTTCTGAAGTAATTTTATGAGTACTGAAGGAGTGTGTGTGAAGTGTCTGCCAGCAAACAAGACTTGGCGTACAGGAAGGATGCAGGTGTGTTAAAGGAGAAGGGAGGTGCCCGAGTTCTGAAGTGTGAGTTTGAAATGAAAAAACTAGCAGTTTAGATCTCTGCGGTAGCATTGTCGACTCACAGCAAGACGTTGTCCCGTTTGATTCTCAGAGCGTCTACTGTGGAGACATGTGTGAATGGGCGTACCTTCGTTGAAGGTTGTGCGTTAGGGCCGGCAACTCAGCACGTAAAAATTAACTGCCAATCATTAGCGGACCAGAGTTCCGCTGTGACAACGCCTAACTGGGAAAAGCCGAAAGTCACAACAACAACGACAAATTTTACCCATATGTGAAGGAACAATACAGGAACCTCAGGATTTCTTCTTATACTACTTCTACATTTACTACTTTTTTAATATTTCATTTGATGCCTCAATTTCCATCATTCTTTCCCTCATTTCTGAGGTCATCAGACTGATTACATAAGACTTCTATTTTTTCAAAACATTTTTAATTCTTCTATTTTCTTCCAAAGTTCTACTTATTTAAAATACTTCTGAGTGCATCTGGTCTACTCTGTCTTCTAGTTTAATGGAAACTATCTGCTGTACTGATGCTGTACCTAAACCCACTACCTGCCAATTAGCCTTGAGGTGCTCAGCCACATCTATTACTTCTTTTTTTGTTAACCCCTGCCCCAAACAATTTTATTTTCTTTGCTGACATTCTAACAGTGTAACTGCTGTCCAGTAATCAAATTCTCCCCAAATTTGTAGCATTTACAAGCTTTTAAAAATACTCTCTCATTTTTCACACTGGGAGAGCTCTAGTTAGTGTTCTTCACAGTCAATCACCATCTTGGAAATCCAATTGATCTATCGAATGCTGATTATAAAATGTCAAAGTTTTGTAAACAATTACTTTATTCCACTTCAAACAAAAATAAATTTATGCTTAGCAATTTAGCTTCATGCCAAATAATAAAATGACAAACTCCAATCAGATCTTAATAGGCAATCTCCTTTTTTCAAAACACTACTTAGGCTTTAAAAGATGAACCTGTTCTTGTTCAGTCAATACTGCTTTTAACCCTTTTGATATGGCTGATAAACAACATATGCTTACAGCCCTGACGCAAGGAACATTATTACAGCTGTAAAAAACTCCAAATACTTTAAAAAAGTACAAATGGTTAACAATCAATATCAAAAGTTTAGTTACAGGGAGTACACTTACTATACCTTTAGCTGCAGTACTAAATACCAAATTACCTAGATAACTCCCATCATCATAAGATATACCAGAATCAAATTTATTCTATGTACACTTGATTTAATACTCCGTTTGCTATTGTATCATTCAAGGTTTTTTATGGATTTGGCAGGAGGAAACAGTACCACTTGCTGACTATATTGTGCTGTTTGTAATTTTAATGTACCCGACCTTTGTACAGTTATTATTACCTCTATATTTTGGTTGAATCTTTGCATATCCAAATGCTTTGTGGATATGTCTTCTGGCAGTGACTTAGCTTGTAATAGGTCCACATAGTGCAAAGTTATTTTAGATTTCTGGACTGGTATACAAAATTCATTAAAAAATCTTCTTTTTTTAAGAAAAACTCCAGACTCAACAAATGCTTAAACTGTAAAAAATGTAATACCTGAGATGGCACTCACTATACTTCAAGCCTGGACATAAAATTCAGTTTAGATTAAAAAATGCAAGATAAATCCAGAAATGGGAGTCAATGAAAATGACTTGTGGATACAAGAAAGTTTAATAAAATGAAAATTTATTCCCATTATTTTTTATATCGAAAAGCCAGCGTTCCCACTCCCACCAAAATGGTATTAAAAGGTTAGAGGACTGTGGAGGAAATTTATATAGACAGGCAGATGTCCTTGTATAATCTTGGACGAAGAGGACTTCACAAAGGGCAAATGCTTTCTGCCTGGGGTTTCCTCAGTTCTCTTTTTATTTTACATATTTTATTACATCCAATAAAGCATTAAACAATCTGCTTTTACTAATACAGAGAACTATCTAGTCTTAAAATAACAGGACTAGTCTAATAAAACTAATACGTATTGCAGTTACAGAAATTATGCTCTCCTTCCAATTAATTTCTTAGATCACTGTTACAAACATTATTTATACCACTATTTGCACATACCTCAGTCACTTGTACTCTTCTATAAGGTGAGAACCATCACACCATGCTACAGTTGACACCCACCACATCTTGAAACTGTCAAGTTTTGTGCATAAAGGATGGACTGTGTGTCCAAGACATGCAATCCATACAGTGGTTAGCCATACCTGGGCTGTGTTGGACAATGAGTTCAAATGGTTGTACTGACAGGGCCCACCTATGCAGCTGTGTAGTTTCATTATTTTTGTGATGTGCTCTTACTGAGAGGGACATGGTCCACTACTAAAGTGAATTCTCTCCCAACAAATAATACTGGAGGGAATCAAGTATCCACATGATAGCTAGGCTTTCCCTTTCAATTGCAAAATAGTTAGCTTCTGCTTTTCTTAGTTTGTAGCTTAAGAAACAAGTGGAATGCTCCACTTTATTAAAAGGTTATGGCAGCAATGCTCTTAATGCTACCTCTGAGACACCTGTAGAGAAAATAACTGATTTACTAAAGCCAGATGTTAACAAAGGAATTGAGCATATTATTTCTTTTACCTTTCTAAAGACAGCCTCTGCCTCTACTGTCCACTACATAAAGGAACAGCTTCCCCTTAGTTAGGTCTGTAAGGGGTTGCGGTATAATGGTAAAAATGGGGCACAAATTTGGCCCCAGAAGTGCCCTTACCATTTTTTTTCTTTTTGAGGCAGGCCATTTTGTTATTGCATCCACCTTTTTTATTGGGTAGCAACTATTCCATTTCCCTATAATATACCAGAGGTATTTAACATCCATCATGCCTACCTTGCTCTTGGGGGCATTCATTGTTAGTCCAGCTTGCTCAGGTAGTCGAGTACAGCCTGCACCCTTCTTAAATATAAGACCCAGACCTGGAAACATATAACATTATCCTGTGATAATAAAGTTAATTTCTAAAGACAAGTTTTCAGAGGCAACTGTTATTCTAACTGCATAGTTAGTGTAGGAATTCAAGACCATATCCAGTAATCTTTAGAAGGTTGCTGGGGCACCATATAGCACAAAATGAAGAAAGTTATACTGGAATAATCCCTCTGACGGAGAGAGTTGTTTTTTTCTTTTGCCTCAGCTGCAAGAGAGATTTCCCAGTTACCTTCTTTCAAGTATAAAATGGTTAGGAATCTTGCCTTCCCTGATCATTCTGTTAACTCATCAACCCTAGACAGAGGGTAAATATCAGATTTTGAAATGTTCAGCTTCCTAAAATCATGAAAGAACCTGAATTGTTCTATCAGGTTTTGTGGCCAACACTATGGGGCTGTTAAACTCACTTTTGGACTCATTCTTCTTACTATGTCTACTGCTTTTGCTTGAGACTTTAGTATTTGGTAAGATTTTAAAGTTAACCTTCTCTCCTGGATTACTCTCAGGATAGTGCTGAATCAAATTTTGTTCTTTCAGACAGTTCTGAAAAAAAAAAAACTTCCTCATTCTGTAACAAACAGATTTATTTCTTGCTTCTGTAGCTTGGACAATTTGTCTACATGTACTGCAGGCAAGGTCATTAATTTTCTCTCTCTGACAGATCAACGAACCTCTGACATTTAACTAATGAAGTCTGTACTTGTTTCAAAACACTGATATGGTATACCTGTTCTAGTATTCTCTTATGTACATCTAAATCTGGGTTTACCTTGTTTATTTCTTATATTACTGCTATAACTTGTTCTCTGCCAAGACCAAAACCAACATATTTTTCTCCAGCTTTCAATTCCATAGTTCTTGCATTTCTTTTAGACACCCGGTGATGGACAGCTTGAGCTCTTTCCACGTTCCCACACTTTTGGTATCACTATAATCAACCCATCTTGTAAGATGGTATAGTGACATCTTTCTATTCCCATGTTGCAATATTCAATATATGGGTTTACACCTCTTGCTTCGTGAACGTCCGGCTAGTATACAAAAGTTTTCAGTCCCTGTATGGTGTGGGGGAAGTCTGACATGGCTCAAGGAATATGAGCCATAAAAGTTACTTTTGCAAGCACCAGCCCTCTGAACTTCTCAGCCGCCATTCGAAATCCAGATTTTCCTGCCTTCATGGCCATCAGATTTGAGAAATCAGATAAGTGCCCCGTTAGGGAATCCTTCAGTCCTCTTATTTAATTTAATGCTTGTTCATGTCATCCAGAAAGGGTAAGTGTAACTGCGGCTGTCAGATACCTCACAAGGACACCTACGATCAGTGCTTCTTTTGTTTGGGACAGTCGCACGACTACAAGGCCTGATCCATTTGTCAGGCGTTGGGGCCCAAGACATTGCAAAGCCATCTGCACGCGCTTAACTTGCATTTAGAAAATCAAAGGTTAAAACAAATAGCTTTAGGGATGGAGATATCCTCTGACGTACCTACGGAAACACCAAAAAAGAAAGCCAAGACTATACGGCCTACCACTTCAGCTGCACCTCTAGTGTCTGATCCTCAGCCTGTGGCAGACATTGGTCTGGTAGGGGAATAGGGCTCCACCACCTCGGACATAGTGGGTACCTCCATGGAAGCTGCACTATCCCATGTAGAGAGCATGTCCATATAGGATTTACTGGCATCATTTTCCGATGCCAGAGGGGAAATCAGCACTTTCAGTAGGTCCATCAGATCCCTCTGGTTCTTTACAGACTCCAGGCCTTCCTCCCTTCAGACGCCCGCCAGGCCTCTCAAAAAAAAAAAAAAAGGAAGCATATTTCTACTCCCACTGCAAGCATGCCCGACTGACAAGCTTTCAACCTAAGTCTGTTTAATGCCTTCATGGCCTTACATCCTACCTCTGCAGGGACTACTAAAATCCCTCCTCCCATTCTGAGTCCAAGGCCTCATACCACAGCCCCAACCATGAGGGAAGAGGAAGATCTCTACGACTCTTCATCTGAAGATTAACTTTCTTACACTTCTCAAGTTTCTTCTCCCTTGGGGTATGGTTCTCCAGAAGAAGAATCTGTTGACCCCGACTTCCCAGCTGGAGGATTTGACTTTTGGGGAAACCATCTCCACAATGAAAGAGCCTTTTAACTGGGAGGCTCTGAAATCACCAAGGTCCAAAAAAGATGTTATGACCTCATTCAGATGGACTCCCAGCTGTTCCCCCAATTCTGCCTGCCTTCCTTCCTGGATGCCTTCTCCTCAGCATCCTTAAATCCTGACTCACAACCACCTACCCACACAGGCCTGGTAGACTTTATAAAGTCCCCGAGACTGCCAAGTATCTACTTAAGTGTCCACCAGCAGACCCTGCCACCATCTCCATTTCCACAGATAAGGCTCCTAAACTTTTATCCACCACCACTATCCTGCCTGCTGACAAAGACAGCAAAACCATGGAGCGCCTATGTAAGAAAATCTACACCTCTGCCACCTTGTCCTTCAGGGCTACTAACTACCAGCCACATACGGCTAAACATGCCTTACCACTCATGGAGAATGCCTCCAAGTAGCTGGCTGATGCACCAGATTGTGCTGCCAAAGCTTCACTGTCTTCCCTTTTGGCTCTCACCTCCCAGGTCACCAGGCACTCAAAGTGCAGCTATGATGCTACTGAAACCTCAGCAAAGTCAGCAGCTGCCTTAAGAGGATAATCCTGGCTGCGCCTTCAGCCCCTTCCAGATGATTTCAGAGCAAAGTTGATTGATGCCCTCCTGGACAACAAAGCTTTGTTTAGTTCAAAAGTGACAGATTTGTTTAAGTCACTTAAGCAAAAGGGGAAAGAAATGCAAGATATGAAAACACCTGCTAGTCTCCCCATTCCTAAAATTCAAAGAAACTACCCAGCTAAAACACAGTTAATTAGAAAACATTCTTGCCCTACTGCTCCCTCTAGGCCTAGAAAACCTACCAGAAAGCAACCCACTCCAGCTAGAGCTACACCTCCCTCTAGCCAGAGGCCGTCCTTTCAAGACACGGCAGGTAGCATCTAACTACCTGCCAAACGTACCAACGGCCACCTCCTCCCTCTGTCAGTTCGCCTCTCTCATTGTCTCCCTGTGTGTACATCCATCACCTCAGACAAATGGGTCCTTTGAATCCTTCAAAATGGGAATTTCATGATCTGGCTATTGGCCCCAAAGCAAAAAGGCATCCCACACCCTCCAAAATAACATAACAGCTACACCGCCTGCATCCAGTACTACAGGCACTGCTGGCTCAAGACATCATAGAATCAGTGCCCTCCGCAGCAAAAGAAAAAGGTTTCTACTCCAGGAATTTCCTGGTTCCAAGAAAAGACCATCTTTGGAGACCAATTCTAGACCTCTCAAATCTCAACCTATTCCTAAAAGGTTCCAAACTTCAGGATGTTGATCCTACCAACCCCTTTTTCCTCTTCTTATCCCCCCAGGGTTCTATGGACACCTTAGATATAAAGGATGCCTACCTTCCCATCCCCATAAAGCCCACCTTCAGGAAACACCGGAGGTTCTTGGTGGGTCCTTCTCACTTTCAATTCTCTGCCTTTCCCTTTGGGTTTCCACTGCACCCAGGGTTTTCAGCAAATGTTTGGCTCTAGTGATTGCCTTCTGCAGGACAAAAGGGATCCAGATATTCCCTTATATGGACGACCCGCTGATACAGGCACACAACAAGGAGACCATTCTGCAACATATACGTCTGGTTGTCTCCTTCCTACAGTCACTGGGATTCCATATAAATTACCCAAAATCTCACCTGGAACCTATTCAAGACAGTCTTCTTGGGGTGCAGAATTCAGTCATATGTCATGAAAGCTTACCTTCCCCCACAAAAGGTGGAAAACTTGACAGAACACCTACTGCAGGTCCTTCAGACAACAGAAGTGGCAGCAAGGCAGTACCTCAGGCTCCTGGGCTACATGGCAGCCACTACACTATTGTTACCATCAGCAAGACTTAATATGAGAAAGTTACAATGGCACCTTCAGTCAACCTGGACACAACACTCCCACCCCTTGTAGTACAGGGTACCCTTCCTACCATGCCTCAAACTAGAAATCCAGTGGTGGTTGACACAAGTGACCCTCAATCCAGGTCTTCCCCTCCAATCACCCCTACCCACACAGATCATGCACACAGAAGCCTCAGACTTGGGCTGGGGAGCAACTCTGGGCAATCAGACGTGCGATGCAAGGTCTGTGGCCAGAGCCACAAAAATCAAGAACACATCAAGGTTTGAGAGAGGAGGGGAATTCGCCTGGCCCTTCGAGCCTTCCAACCATATCTTCGGAAAGGCCCACTAAAGATTTTCACAGACAATACCACAGTCTTGTGGTACCGCAACAAACAGGAAGGTACCAAGTCCTACTTACTTTGCAGACTAGGTCTCCTAGTATGGGAATCAGCCACCTCACACGGGGTGACCCTGCAGGCAAGTCTACATTCCCTCTCTACAGAACTCCCAAGCAGAATATCTCAGCAGAACCATCACAACCAACCACGAATGGATGCTTCACAGAGATGTCTTCCTGGATCTTGTCCACCAGTGGGGTACACCTCAAATAGACCTGTTTGCCTCCTCCATCAACAGGCAACTTCCTGGATTTTGCACCAGGACACCACACCCTCAGCACTGGCAACAGATTCCTTCTCAATCTCTTGGAAGGGAAGTTTCTCTATGCATTTCCCCCCTTCCCACTCATCCAGAAGCTCCTGCTGAAAATCCAGCAGGACAGACCAAAACTCTTGTTGGTGACTCCCTGCTGGCCAAGGAAGCATTGGTTCCCCCTACTCTTACAACCATCCAAGGGCAATCACCATAAGTTACCCTTAAGAGTGGACCTTCTCACACAGCACAAGGGTTCCCAAATACACCCACAGTGGCAGTTACTGCATCTCACCCTGTGGCTGATAGGATTCTAATCTCTTCAGACACCTTTACAAAGAGGATGTGCTCACTGTCCTGCAGGAGGCCAGGAAACCAAATAGAAGAAAGTCTTACCTTTCAAAGTGGAAGAGGTTTTCCATATAGTGTTACAAAATACATTTGGACCCGCTTGCAAACAAGACTCATCTAGTTCTGCCTTACCTGTGTGAGTTACTGTACACAGGCTTGGCCTATTCCTCCATTAAAACCCACTTTCTGCTATTTCAGCATGCCTTCCTCTGGACACCCCTCTAGCGTACAGACTACCAGCTAAGCTGTTTCTCAAAAGGGGTTCTTCACCTGAGGCCCCCCAGAAAACCACACCCACCCCCATGAGACCTTAACTATGTTTTGAAAAGCTCACGCTCCTTCCATTCGAAACAGAAGACAAAGCTTCCCTAAAATACTACACATGGAAAACAATGCTACTTGCGGCCTTGACCTCTGCCAGAAGAGTATCACAGCTACTATCCCTCATGGCTATCCCACTTTTCCTAGTTTTCCACAATGACAGGGTTACTTTTAGAACTAACTCTTCATTCATGCCAAAGGTGGTGAATGACCTCTCCCTGAATCAAGCCCATCCACCTACCTACCTTCTTCCCTAACCCACAGGGTGACAGCGAGAGAGTACTTCACTCTCTGGATGTTCACAGACAACTCAGGTTTTACCTGCATAAAACCAAACCCATAAGACAGGCTAATCAACTCTGTCTCCTTCCATCCCAGAGCCCTATGGAAGGCAGTAACCAAACTCTCTCTACCTGTATTTGCAAAGCCATCACCTTCTGCTACAAATACCATAAACAATCCCTGCAAGGCATTGTTAAAGCACAGTCCACCAGGGCTATGGCTTCCCCAGGAGCCTTCTTCAAAGATCTGGATACCTCTACCATTCTTGGAGCAGCCACTTGGTCATCAGTAAATACCTTCACCAAACATTACAAGTTAGACCACATTTCCAAGGCCAGGGCGGGTTTTGCCAGGGCTATCCTTCATGGATTCTTGGAAACCGCCTCTAGACCACCACCCCCTCTTTCACAGTCAGCTTTGGCACTCACCCATATGTTGAATACTACAACATGGGAATAGAAGGACATAGAAAAGTTGTGTAAAATCTTATCATAACCATAGATGTCCTTCTCTTCCATGTTGCAGTATTCCTTCCCACCCTCCTTCTCCTCCTATTAGGCTCCATTTCCTTTTCAGGGTGGCACAGGACTGGCATTGCCCTTACTAGGACTGGTCTAACTGGTGCTTACAGTTGTGAGGGCTGGTGCATGCAGACGTCACTTATGACCCACGTTCCTTGAGCCATGTCAGACATCCCATGCACCATACAGGGACTGAAAACTTTTGCATACTGGCCGGACATTCGCAAAGCAAGAGGAGTAAACCCATATGTTGAAAATTGCAACATGGAAAAGAAAGACATCTATGGTTATGGTAGCATTTTTCACAACTTTCTAATGGGGTTCTCTCTTCTTCCTAAGTTTCTCTGGCAATATCTAATGGTCCTTGTGGGTGCCTGCCATAAAGTAATTCAAAAGAATTAAACTCAATCAAGACTTGTGGCACTTCTCTAATGGCAAATAGCAGATATAGTGTTAACTGGTCCCAGCTTTTCATCCTTAATAAAACTTTTTTCTTCTTCTCATCTTGGACTTTGGCATTCTTTTTAATGTCCATTACCAAATTAACATCCAAAAAGGAAACCTTATTACCAATTTCACCCACCACAAACTTTAAAAATGTTGTACTAGCACTTAAAAGCTCCACAAATTCATTCACAATAAAGTTGTCCTTATAAACTATAAAGAACAAATCATCTGCAAATCTTTTATAAAAAATAATTTGTTCCAAAAATGAATATGTGCCAGTATTTCCATGTCCCACCAACCTAAGACCAAATTTGCATAGGTTGGACTGACAGTGGCCAACCCCTGTAATTGTTTGTAAAACTGATTATTGAACAAAAGAAAGTTGTTGTCCAATAATAAATCTAACAAGGCAGTATAAGTAATCCTTTAGGGATGCAAGTGAATAAGGAAACAATGAGCATTAATGTTTGTTTGTGTCTTTCGGTTTTTCCCGGTTAGGGGTCGCCACAGTGGAACTCTGGTCTGCTAATGATTGGCAGTAGAGTTTTACGTGCTGGCTTGCCGGGTCTAACGCACAACCTTCAACGAAGGAACGCCCGTTGATGTATGTCGCCACACAGAAGACGCTCTGACTGAGAATCGAACGGGCAACGTCTAACTGTGAGGCGACAACACTACCTCAGCACCACCACCGCAGTGCTAACAGTGAGCATCAATAATTTCTCCAAATTCAAATCTGAGGAAGAAAAAAAGGACCTAAGCTGATCCAAAAAGTCCCAAGAGTCAGCTATATAAGATGGAAGCTGCTGAACTAGTGGGTTCAACACTGAATCTAAAATACATGAAGATACAATCAGTGCAACTACCTGAGGCTGATATAATAGGTCTAAATGGAGGCTTTTCAACACTTTTGTGAAGTTTGGGAATTCCAAACATCACACCCACCTTAGGATTATCCACACATAAAAATTCAAACACTTCCCTAGTTATTTCAGAATTCATGAACAAATCATACAATGTACTGTGTATACAAGCATAACTTTTGACAATTTCAAACTTCATAACTTTCCTATACTCCAATGAATTTGCTAACAATTCCCAAAGCTTCAATGTAGTCAGTTAAATTCATAATGACAATAGCGCCACCTTTATCCGCCTTCATGAACCTAAAGTCTTTCCTTGAAACAAGTTCATTCAAAGCTTTCTTCTCATTAAGGTTCAAGTTATAAAACATTTTCCTATTTTGATTTTGTAACATACTTCCAATATCTTTTTTACAAAAGGCCTTAAAGGCTTTTACAGTATGCACTAAACCAGGATTAAAGGTGAACGGCTTTGACAAAAAATTACAATTACTATGACCAACATCATTCAGTATATTTTAAATTTAACTTAGGAGTATATAACTGAAGTTCTATCAAAGTTTTTGTAACATTGGCCCTCCTGCTTGGCTGAAAATGAAGTCCTAATTTCAGCAGTTTAATGTGCTCATCGGAAATTACAAAGTCAGACAAATTATAAACTGAAATACAGTTACCAAACCCAGTAGCAACAGACCTCGAATCTTGTGCATTTTCAGGTAAATATGAAAATGAATGTGAAAGAAATACATTTTCACTGTTAGAACTCACAGCAAAACAAGCCAATGTTACTTCCGAGCTGCACTTCTCCCTCTACTGTGCGTCTGATCACCCCTGCTCCTGCTGCTACGTCCGAGCTGCACTTCTCCCTTTACTGTGTGTCTGATAACCCCTGCTGTGTTTCCTTTTCTCTTTCCAGCTGAAATCCCCTTGTAAAAAAAGAGGAAAATTTGTTTATATTCCCTCCTGCACTACTAGAGTCAAGTGCCGGATCCATCGGATGTACCAAATCATCATCATTAGAGCTGGACTGCTCTACTGAATGAACTACGTTTTGTTAAACAAAGTACAGAATGATGTACTTAAGGGTACAGGCACAAATAGCAAGGGGGCAGAAGGTCCCAGATTTTGTTTGGACATTAATGCAGACAGCAATTTCATTCGTCAGATTATTAGTGAGAATTGGAAAGTTGTCACGGGAAATGCAGATTTAGCCAAAGTTCTTGGTAAAGGCCCCCATTTTGTTTATAAGAAAAATCTAAATTTTAAGCACGTTAGAAAAACAACAATTTAGGGCCATCCCATAGTTCGGGTAAAACTGGGGGCATGTTTAAATGTTCAGGTTGTAGGGAATGCAGATTTATTTCTGAGGGTCCCTTTGTGCTTCTGGAACATCTACAGTACACTATTCCTATTCCTGGAAAATTGAGCTGTGGTACAACAGGAATAGTGTATCTTGCGATGTGCTCAACATGCCCAAGATTTTATGTTGGTATGTCTACCAGAAGTTTAAGGAAAAGGGTATTAGAACATTTGTATGCTATAAAAACAAAAAATAGTAACAATGCCCTTTTTAAATACTCTTTGACTTGTTCTAACTGGAAGAAATTTACTTTTTCAATTTTGGAAGTTGTTAAACGTGACCTTAGGGGAGGGGATTTTCAAAATTATTTTTGACAAAGAGAGGCAGAATGGCAAATTAAACTTGCTTCTTATTTATCCCCCGGTTTAAATGACATTGTGAACATCAAATTTAAAAAAAAAAAAAATAGGAAAATTACTAAACTTAATATACAGGAGTAAATGCCCTTGTGTTTTTAAGCAGTGTGCATATATAGAGATAAACATTCTTTGTAGTAAGTCTTTTAATATTTCTATGTATTTAATTGATTTATTAATGAGACAACATAAATAAATCAATTAAATACATAGAAATATTAAAAGACTTGCTACAAATAATGTTTATCTCTATATATGCACACTGCTTAAAAACACAAGGGCATTTACTCCTGTATATTAATGAGACAACATAGTTGAGGTGGTGGTGCTGCGGTAGCGTTGTCGCCTCACAGTACAACATTGTCCTGTTTGACTCTCAGCTACAGCGTCTTGTGCGGAGACTGCGTGAATGGGCGTACCTTCGTTGAAGGTTGGGCGTCAGGGCTGGCAACTCGGCACGTAAAAATCTACTGCCAATCATTAGCGGACCGGAGTTCCGCTGTGGTGACCCCTAACCGGGAAAAGCCGAAAGACACAAACATTAATGAGACAACATGATTGGTTACATTTTTTGAATGGTTTAAAAGTGTTTTGGGAGTGTAACAATTATTTCTGATCAAGTCTTTGGGACGAATAGCGAACAGTACTCTGGAAAAATTCACTATCTAATCTCCTTCCTACCTCTTTAGGTGTACCTCAAGGCTCTATCCTAGGCCCCCTTCTATTTTCTATCTTTATTAATGACCATTGACCTCCAATCAGCTATCCCTAACACTACCTGCATACAATATGCAGAGGATTCTACTATAATCTGCAGTGCTACCTCTCAAACTGAACTCCAGTCTCTTACCCAAAAAGCCTTTACCACTGTTGAACAATGGTTCTCAGACCATTACCTTCTCCTCAACCCCAAGAAAACCAAACTGTTACTGTTCTCACCTACCCATAAATCTACCCCACTTAACTTCACTCTCACCTCCACTGATAGCACTCTCATTTCTCCAGATTCAACTACAAAATTACTAGGAATAACTGTTGACAATAATCTAAGCTTTGACTCTCACATCAACAACACAATAAAATTAGTTAACAAAAAAATTGGATCCCTTTACAGAATTAAACCCTTCCTTACACCTGAAGCAAGAACCACCTTAGCCAGATCTCATCTTATCTCTACTCTTCTATATGCTTCCCCCATTTACACTAATCTCTCCAAAAACAACCAAGAAACTTGCTACATCTTACTATAATATTGCTAGATTTGCTACAGGATCCCAGTTTAGAACTCACCACTGCCTGAACCTAAGACAACTAGGATGGCTTGAACTTCCCAACAAACTAATACTTCAACAGCTCTTAATAGCTCACAAAATTCTATAAATCAACCAACTAAAATACCAATACTCTCTAACCTCATTTCACCATAAAAATAACATGAAACACCTACATTCTTCAAACAAACTACTGATTTATACTCCCAAACCAAATAACTCTGCAGGTGACTGCCTCTTTTCCAACTCTGTTGGAAAAATGTGGAACAAACTACCCTCTGATATCTCATCTTTGTCCGCACTACCACTTTTTAAGAGACAACTGAAAATGCATCTCAATAATCACTGGCTTTGCTCCTGTACCAACCCAGATTAACTTTGCTTCTTCCCCTTTCTCTTTTCTTCTACCGTAATTACTTTCATTCTCTTCTCCCTATATCCTTGACAGCTATCCCTTTACATAGCATCTAGGTAGATAAATGTTCTCATATGTACTGTATGACCATTGTAAAAAAAAAAAAAAAAAAAAAAAAACTTTTTATTTCATTTTTTAAAACATTTTATTATTTCTCTTTTGTTTTTGCTCCTATCATATTTATTATATATTACATATATTAACTAACTCTGTTTTGCCTATTGTATTGTATTGCCTATTGCTGTCTAAACTTGTAATAACCATTGGAGCTTTTCTCCCCAGGCCTCTACTGAAAATGGACATATATCCAGTTGGACTAGCCCGGTCAACAAATGTAAAATAAAATAAATAAATAAATAAAATAAATTTTTAACTATGCTAAAAAACTTTTTCAGCTTCTCCAGTGCCTTTCTTGGTGGTAACTGCAGATAAATTGTGAAAGTTTGAGGAACATTCTATCAGAACAAACTTGAACGTATGAACCTGCATAACTATATACACTTTTTTCTTGTACCTATCAAAAATTGCTCAGTTTTCCATTTCTTTTTGACAGAAAAAATGGGGACAACTGTGTTACTAATAGCAAAAGCTGCATCCCCAGGGGTGAGCACAACAAGGAATATTTCCCTTTTCCCTCTCCTAGGACCGACAGGAGTGTCTCTCCCTTGCCCACTGAGGGGTAAAACAGCCACAGAGGACATGGCTAACCCCCGTTCCACAGCGACTATAAGTGGTACACCAGACAGATCCAGATTAAAAGATGAATGGTCTGAAGTACAACAATGGCCACAGCAAAGTCACCCACCTGTGGCGGAGGCAAATTGCTAGCCTGCTGTGGTGGTAATGGCTTTTTGCTCAACTTAGCCACAGAAAGAAAAAGGTGTTTGCTCAACTGTTTCTTTTTGTGGCTGGAAGGACTGACCATGGGGTCAGTAGTCTGTTCCATGGTCAAGCCAAAATCAGTGCCTCTTTCCAGGGGAAGACAAACACTAAATGCTGGTAAAACTACCAGTCCACAAAAGTTACTTTTTCTGACAGAAAACACAGTAAAAAGCACTGTCAAACACCAAGGAAAAATGCAAAGAATTTCTCCACAGAAAATATGTTAAAACTGCTCTTAAACTGAAGGAAAAATGAGTGCTCTATTTAAAAGCACATTACAGTCTCAAGACAGTCCATTAAAACACTCCAAGCCTTAAAATAATTTTCCTAAAGAGGAAAGTAATAAAACCAATACATTTAAGAAAAAGGAAGGGTTTTCCCAAAATAACTTATCTACCCAGCAAAGAAAAGCACAAGCCGACCGTAAATCCTCAAAAGCTTCAGAGGACCATATTCTTCAAAAGCAGTAAAGCTCTGAAAGGGCTTCCTGCCCAAACTTGTTTTTCAGTCATCTCAGTTCAGGTTGCTTGACAGTTTGGGTGTGTGGAAGGTGCCCTGAAGCTTTGAAAGCTGGCCAGCTGTTATATCCTTGGTAGGATAAAACCCATATAGCTAAGGCTATTGCACTGATCAACATGATAAACATCTATTCTTCCTGGTTTAGAGGTGCATTGCTGCTGAGGAGTATTCGCCCAAGAACCTGCCTCCTTTGCACGCCCGTACTGTCCCAGAGAAAAGCACATAAAGGGCTATTACTAGCATATTGTCCATACCAAATTGAGAAACTCAACCACAACCCTGCTTCCCCTGTAGATAACATCCTCCTCATGCATCTCTGGCCTCCATTGGTATACTTTATAAAAACATATATTAAAAAATTAGTTTAGAACATAAACATACAAAGAAAATATACCAAAGGAAATTTCAAGAATAAAAGCAATAAGTTTCATTTTATTTTACATATTCCCAACTAACGCACACACTAAAACACTCCAACTTCTTCCACTGGGGATCAATCTTGATAGCCTGTCTCAGGGCCTACGCCCATCCTCTCTGTGCCTTCAAGCACCTCAGCCACTATCCAAACTCGAGCTGCCTGAGCCTAAGTCAGGGCTTTATTCCACTATGCCACTAGCAATAAGCATTGACACAGTCAATTAATCTTTATACAAAGGGAGCTCTTGTGGACAGTCAGTATGTCCCTTGGTATCTTCAAAAACTAATTCTCTGGCTAAAAAATTAGCACGTAGCTCTATTTAATGGGACAGCTTCAGAGTATATATATTTGTTTAGTCCAGCTACCAAAAACACATAGACACCCATTGCTTTAATTTATTTATATCTGGCAGGGAATTTCGCCTACATTTTTCAGTAGGTGCCATGGGATTTTTAAATCCACTCGAGCTACCACCAGCTAAGCAGATGGGAGATTGGTTTAACATCTCATCCATGGATTTTAATAATGGATCCCAAAACATCCATTGCAAAATGCTCAACAGGGACATCTATGAAAGGCACTGAAATCAAAAAGTCCATGCTTAGTCATCCTTATTTACTCTGTATAACAAGTCACTCCATAGCAAACCATGGGTAAGTAGGGGATCATCTTATTCAGCTTGTTCCCGTACAACCCTGGATATATTTTTCATTACTCTGTTTCAAATGTCATATTCCCACTGTTTACTTATTTATTTTTTTGTGTTTAAATTTAGCCAGCTTGTCCAAAAAGTCACTTAACTCTGGGGTTTTCTCAAGGTTGACCTGTCATGAGAGTAGGGGGTACTGCCTCCTCCTCACCTACCAATACAGGCAATGGGATCAAAGTGTCTAACTCTTTTCCTACAAAAGGGAACTCACACCAGTGCTCTTTAGTATTAGTTGTTATCTTTGTCTTACTGAACTTTAGCTGGTTTGCTTTTTTTTTTTTTTTTTTTTTTTTAAGAACTTAATGCATACAACCCTCTTCCTTTTGCTTAGGACTCTTGTATTAGTTCAACAGAATATCATTAGGGCTCAGTTCAAGGTTATTTTGTCCCTTAGTATACACCAATTTATTGTTCTCGTCTTTCCTATGTTGTTTTCTCTCTGTATTAGAGTGAATGAGCACTACCCTACCCATTATCTTTTTCTTCTTTGGATAACTTTCCCCTCTGAGAAGAAGAGTACCTTAAACACATCCTGTCCACGTTTTAACTTTTTTTCTTGTTTACAGTTGTTGCTTCATCTTCTCTTATCTGATTTTTCCATTCTTTACTAAGAGAAAAGGGTTTAGCCCTCTGGCCAGGCACTGTTTAATTACCCTAGTACTTTTTTTTTTTTTTTTTTTTTTTAAATAACATTTCTTACGGTCAACCCCCACCTGCTGCTTTAGTTCTATAGGCACATCAAGATCAAATAAAGGAAGAGGAAATATCTCCAAAAAATATTCCAAAAGAGGCCGAGAGTTTCACTGGTAGCCTAAAAAGAAGGGTGCAAGGTAGGAAGGTCCTGCAAAAACTTTAACTGTATCTAAGGAGTTTGGAATCCAGACTAACAGAAGTTATGTAGAGCAGCCAAACTGGCTTTGATAAAAGAATAGTCAAGGCCTACATCAAAGGCCTCCTAAAGGTACAGAAAGACCACATATATCAGAATGAGAAAAAAAAATGAATCACCTCCCTGGAAGAAGCCCAAACAGAAAAATCTTTTCCATTTGCTTTTATAAAGCATGTGAATTAAAGGCCACAGCAGAGAGGAAATGGAATTGAATAAGTCAAGCTGTTAGCCTGAAAGAATAGAAACCCAGACAGATTCTTCCCCAAGTAGGTAAGACAACAATTCCTTTTGACAAGGAAGGTGAAACAGGTAAACATGCTGAAAATGTTGAAGCACCGGAAACAAAATATGTCTAGGCCACAAAGGAGCTACCAGAATAACAGCTGCCTCTGAAAACTTGTCTTTAGGAATAAACTTTATCACAGGATTTTGAAAAGCCAAACAGCAGGCCCCTGAGCCAAAACCATGTCACACTATCTTTGGTCTTGCCCCTAGGAAGATGAATAAAGGAGAAACAATGCCAACATTAAAATACTGATGAGGAAGCAGTGACTTCACTTTTTGAATATCAGCCTGGGCAAAGGGGGACTAGCAACCACTTGTTCAGCATCAGCAATGTCTTGCCAAGTTTGTCCATCAGATTGCTGGTTTCCCCTAGGTTATGAACTGAAGAAAAAAATTTGCTGAACTTAATTTCCCACTTCCAGATCTTCTTGGCCTCTGTGTAAAGGAGAAACAAGTGAAGTCCCACTATTTGTTCATATAACCAAACTATTGTTATACACTGTCTGACTAAATGTTGAGGTGTCCTTGTGGAACCCGCTATTACACAGCCTGGAGGAAAAATGCTACCCCACCAGTAGGCATCACCGGTCAAGCTGTCTCTTTGTCAAAGGACAGGCGAGCCAATATCGGCCACCTAAGTCCATCCTCCCCCAACTGACCCCTTAAACTAACTGAACACGGGTTGCCTTGGCCATTGTCACGGCTTCATTCCGCTACACAACAGGGACAGGCTAAAGCAATTTTTGTGTTATGTAACAGACAGAATCATGCAGCAGTGCATTACTCCATCTCTACCCTCATCCAAAGTCATCCTCAGTGACTGATGTATGATAAGCATCTTGTTGCAGCAGATACTTTCGATGTTCGCCAGTCAGCAGAAAAACAATTGTGTGGCACAACTATAACTTTACATTTAAAGTAGTAATGATACATTTCTAAAGTTACATTACAAAAATTACTCGATTTCTCATTCAGGTCTGTGATTTTTTTTCAATATCTGTAGCAAAGTCACTCTTAACTATCACCTCAATTCCCTTCTCATGTTACAATGTCATAAGAATCTCAAACGTATGCATCACATTTTCTTAACACCTAAACATAAAAGAAAAATAAATCATATTGAACATGGCATGAATTAAATAAATTTCTGATATGTATGGCTAACTGAGAATGGTCTAAGTGGTCTGCAGCTCTGGAGCCTAATGTGGCTCTTCCACCCCTCTGTAGTGGATCCCTGTAGCTTTGAAAAATAATGGCCACTCTACTGTACAGCACAGCCACACACACACACACACACACACACACACACACACACACACACACACACACAGAGCGATCAAGTGAAGGACTTTAAATATTGCTCTTATAAACTTACTAGAATAATATGATTTCTGTTGCCATGCATTCCACACACACACTGACAGCGATCAAATGATCCCCTGGCAGCAGCAGCATCTCCTGAAAGGTTCCCATACCTCTCAAAGTCTTGCCACAAGAAGTCTGGACAGAGCCACAAATAAAGGGGAACAAAAATAGGGACGGACTTTATATATTGCTCTTATAAACTTAGAAACTTGCTAGAATAACATGTTTTTTGTTAACATGCATTTTCCACACAGACACACACACAGTTATCTCTCAACTGTCAACTGCGCAGATTTTCGCAGAATGTCCTGACTTTTGCCCCAAATTTTTGGTCTGTTTCACATAAAATTGTAGTTTTCTGGCAAATCATGGAGGCTGAAGTCAGAAAAAAAATAGACATTTGAGTTTCAGACTTCATACCCTTCAGAAAAATTCATGCTAATGCAAAATCTGTTATTCAATAAACTTTCTAAGTTTGTAAGGGCAATATTTAAAAGGTGTCCCTATTTTTCGGTCTTTGTGCCCCATTATTTATGGCTTTGTCCAGATTTCTTGTTCCTGTTCTAAAGAGGTCGAGAGATATGACACACACACACACACACATAGCGTGATCGAGCAATCCCAACAAGGGAACAAACATAGGGACGGATTTTAAATATTGCTCTTATAAACTTAGTCCTTTTCTATAACTATATATAAAACTTTATACTCTGTGTTATCTTCATTTTAGGGGTCAAATAGGTTTTGTGGCTCCCAATGAATTTTATTTGGTGGGAGAGGGGTCAAAAATGGCTCTTTTGATAGTGAAGGTTGCAGACCCCTGGTCTAGTAGCTCAAAATCAGTCTACCTTTGACACTAGTTTATTCAGAGTTATTACATACTGGGGAGTTTTAGTGATGTTCTTCCACCACCCTTCAGGAATCAGCTTGGGGTTGGTGCTTTCATTTTGTTCCTGGTGAGAGAAGGAGCAGTACATTAATTCCTAGCCTTCCCCACAAAACACTAGTCACTGAAAATCCTGTAAACTGATTCTTAGGAGCCAGTTTGGTATCAAAGCTACTGTTTTGCTCCTGGTGAGAGAAAGAGCACAGGGAGATGGATTCTTGACAGTCTTTAATTATGTAGTATATATGGCACTTTTCTGGTTGGTCTTGTTGACATTTTGTCAAAAAACCTGATCAGTTTTACTTTTGGAGCACTGGGCAGTTTGGCTCCCTCGTTCTGAGCTACTGTAAGTGCTAGTCAAAGCATCTACAAAGAGAAGGCTATAGCAAGGTTATAGATCCCAGCAACATCTGAGACAAGAATCTTCTTTTTCGGCTTTTCCCGGTTAGGGGTCGTCACAGCGGATCACCTGTCCGCTCATGATTGGCAGTGGAGTTTTAGTGTCGAGTTGCCAGCCCGGCACCCAACCTTCTACAGAAGGCACACACACGCACTCACACCTAGGGCCAATTTAGTGTGTCCAATACATCTACTGCATGTCTTTGGGATGTGGGAGGAAACCGGAGCACCCGGAGGAAACCCACACGACAATATCTGAGACAAGAATGCTGATCATAAAAGAACCTATCACTCACTTTTCAGGAACCAATTTTGGATTAGTGCTACTGTTTTGCTACATGTAAAAGAAGGATCAAAGGGACATTAATTCCTAGCTGAATAGAGCTGCAGTGAGAAATGCATTAATAGCAGCCAACAGGCAAACTACTATTCATCATTCTTTGCAAAACTAAACATGTCTACTCACTAAGTACTGCTAGATTAGCCACCATCTAAACTGTCTTCAGAGTACCACTCTAAATACTTAATCCACAATCTTTAGGCTTTTCTACCGTAGTCTCCCCCAACCTCAGAGTTCTTCAATCAGCCCTAGTTCTCCACTTTCTGGTGACAACATGCCTTAAGTCTGTTCGCTCCCAGTCTATGCCTAGTCTAACTGCATTAGGTGCTCTAAGGCCATGTAGCAACTGCCTTATGTTCACCAAATGTTCATTGCTTCTGTCATTTGATAGTAACCAGCAAGAGATGCAACTGTATTAGAAACATGGATGCAAACCATTCTCATCAGCAGGTATCACACCATCACAAGACCACATCAATGACAACATATCACTAAGCCTATAACTTAGGCTGAAGCTGTGCAGAATAATTTGACAAAGCTTCCTAGAGTACACACTAAAAGATTACATGATACAAACAAAACTCCACCTACTCCTTCTCTATTCACACACACTGCAAGTTCACAGAGATCACCACAAGAGAGTTTCCAGGAAAGCATACCAAACACACTAAGACTGCTTCCTCTGCAGGAAATGTTTTACTCATGGGTGACTATATAGTTGGGCATTCAGACTTCACACTCAACAGATTGTATGAACAGGGTAACAATAAACTGCTTGTTATATTACAGATTCTTGCAGTTGACAAGGATACTAAATTCCCTTAACCCAGACAAATATGACTGACCTAGTGGAAGTCAACATGGGAGTGAATAACCTGAGGTACTCCACCTTGACAGATATGCACAGACACATGATGACGTTTACTGTGCGTGTGTGTGTGTCTGTGTGTGTGTGTGTGTGTGTGTGTGTGTGTGTGTGTGTGTGTGTGTGTGTCTGTGTGTGTGTGTGTGTGTGTGTCTGTGTGTGTGTGTGTGTCTGTGTGTGTGTGTGTGTGTGTGTGTGTGTGTGTGTGTGTGTGTGTGTGTGTGTGTGTGTGTGTGTGTGTGTGTGTGTGTGTGTGTCTGTGTGTGTGTGTGTGTGTGTGTGTGTGTGTCTGTGTGTGTGAGATCAGGTTTCACTTTGTGTTCTTACTCAGATCTAAACTTTTGTACAGAATTTCTGCATTTTCTTTTTGTTTGCCTTTCCCAAGAAAAACAAAAGATGCCGGCATGTTACTATGAACTGACTTGGAATGCAATGTCCCCTGCACAGTTTGCAGACTATGTGCCTACGGGAATACAGATCTGAACTTTCTCAGCTATTGTTAGTGATGTAAAGTACACCATCTCTAGTCCCAGAGGGTGACAACTGTAGCTATTCTTGTTCCACAACAAATGCCAAGTACAAAGAAAAAGTCTGAAAAAAGTGAAAAGCTTTGGTATGTGCCTGTTTTTGTTACTGCTTCCTTGTACCAGTTGCCTTCCTTTCTCAGGAGCTGTGATTTGTGCTACATCAGTTGAAGGCAAGTTCATGATGGCTGCGATACATGTTTTAGTAGAACAGGGCGGGTAGTGATGACAAGTAAACACTTAGAAAAAAGGAATAAGCGAAAGCAAAACTATGGTGAAAATTAGTAATACCTTTGTAAAATACACACACATGTACATGCACACAGACGCACACAACAGATCAACTTAAAAAATGTAGAGCTTTTTTAAAACACACTGCATTTGCAAAGTAGGTAATTCTTGCTGACTGTTTTGTGAAGTCTTCATTTTCTTCAGACTTTTATTTAGCAATCTGCACAGAAGATGTAGATATTGTCTCAGTTACATTGCTAAGAATGTTTGTGACTGTATTATGTAATACTGCAGTAAAAAGTTCTATGCTTTTATAGTTGACCTGCTGGTGTTCACTTGGATTCAGAGGTAATTGTAAGAACCCTGAATGAGGAAAGGGTGTATCAATTTCTGCTTCATATTAGACTGGGTGTAATATAGGCACTAAGAACAAAATAAAGCCAGTTTGATCCAATTACAAGCCTCCAGACTTTCTAGTTAAAGAGACACATTAGGTAGGTTATTTAGTAGGTAACAGGAGAAGTTGTTCAGAAAATTACTTTTGTTTCAAGCACAAATTTTCAGACAGGAAAAAAAAGAGTACAGCACAGTAATAAAGCAGCTAAATTTGCATAGTCGGGTATAAAATGAAATGCATTGTTTTCGTGATAAGAATTTCCTCTTATTTTTCTTCTTTTTTGTTGAGATGATGGAAAACAGATTAAGTTCTACAGCTGGGTAAGACTTAGTTACTCAGCTATACATCAGAATAATAACGGTGTAAAAGTGTCAGTGAGTCTGATAATGATTCATTTATATGCAAGACACAAAGTCTGTATTTATTCATTGTACATCTTTGTGGTGCAGGATTGCTTACACAGCATGGATCGTTCCTACTCAGATTAATATTTCAGAGCACAATTCTTGTGAACTGCAGCACATATGGATAAACTGTCAAAGTGCCCCTGTGCTTGTGATTCATCTGAGCATGGGCGATGGATGCAGCTGTGGGATACACTGATGCCTGGGTGAATTAGACAGAACTGCTGGACAGAGGTACAAGATGAATGCAAAATATACATAGGTTATTCACCTTCCAAGGGGAAAAATGTGATGACCCAGATGTTTGGACAGAGTAGGTACAGATTACCATATAGCCCTATTCAACAAGTATTGTGTGTGTGTGTGTGTGTGTGTGTGTGTGTGTGTGTGTGTGTGTATAATGCCCCAGTTACTACATACTGGTGGCTAGAGAGAACAAATGGTGGTGGGTACAGATACTCGGGCTTTAACCCTGTACCTTGTATGCAGGTGTTAAGGACCTGAATTCCCTACCCACCACCATTTGTAAAAAAAATGCAGATTTTTGCTTCCTATTTCATCTGATCTGCTCCCCATAATATCTGTGGTTTCTAAATATTGCAATGCTTGATATTTGATGGTGCACTGGTAGCTTTGTTGCTTTACAGCTGCAGGTTCTTGGGTTTGATTCTTGGCTGGGGTGCCTTCTGTGTTGGGTCTGCATCTTCTCCCTGTGTTTGTGTGGGTTTGCTTTTGTGTCCTCCCATGTTATAAAGACATGTCTGCATTATTTTTTCCTGGGCCTCTGCTGAAAATTGTTTTTTTTTTGTTCCAAGTCAGATTGTCCCGATTAACAAATGTTAAATAAAATTGACAGGCATTTGAATTTCAGACTTCAGGTTTCTGAATGTTTAATTCCTTACATATTTGATGGTGCAGTGGTAGCATTGTTGCCTCACAAATATAGGTTTTCTGGTTTGATTCTTGGCTGGTGTGCCTTCTGTGTGGAGTCTGCATCTCATCCCTGTGTTTGTGTGGATTTGCTCTGGTGTCCTGCCATTTTACAAAGACATGTGTGTCTGCAGTATTTCTCCCTGGGCCTCTGCTGAAAATTGTTTTTGTTCCGTCAGAAGTAAAATTGACAGGCATTTGAATTTCAGACTTCATATTCTTCAGAAAATACATAGTAACACAACCTTTTATTCTAGCAATTTTCTAAGTTTATAAAATGAATATTTGAAATTTGTCCTTATTTTTTGGACTGTATTACCCAATTATTGGCTTTGTCCTGGTTTTTTGTGCTAAGGTTGACAACTATGGCAAGAACTGAATTCACTGAATATGTCTGAGGGCTGTATTTCCTCATTATTGCGTTTGTCCAGGTGTTTTGTGCTAAGAGGTTGACAGCTATGGTGAGAACTGAATTCATTAAATGATAGCCATTTAAGTTTCAGTCTTCCTCTCCTTCACAAAGCAGGTGAATTGGCATAGTGGTATGTTGCTCTGACTCTTTTGCACAGGGACCTTGGCAGTAAAATGTATGGTGGTAACACAGGATTTTATTCTAGCAACTTTCCAAGATTATACAAGCAATGTTTAATGTGTCCCTGTTTTTTGGCTTTTTGACCCCCCCCCCAATAAATTTGGCTTTTTCCAGATTTCTTGTGCTGCGAAGTTGAAATGTAGTTGAGTATTGAGTAGATTTTACAATGAGCTGAGAGCTGCAGGGGAAGAGAAGTTTAGTGCTGTTTATGCCAAGTCAGCTTGCATTGTTAACAGCACAACAGGTTGTGTACTTGCTTTTGATGCAGAAGGCTGTTGGTTCTTCTCCCACAAGGGGTGAATGCTGCCGTACTGAAAAAGTTAAGATACTAACTATGAGTCTGTTATCAGTTTGCCATCCATTTCCTATTGCAATATTACTAGCTTATCATTTTTAATGTAATATAGGCAATTTATTCCTCAGGGGCATCAGACACTTTATTTTTCGATGAAGCCATGAAATATAAAAGGTGTTTGCTAACAGCAACCTCTTCATTAGTTACAGATTTACTTAATGTGGAATTATTTAGATTACTTTTTTACTTCTTCAGAGATTGTGCATATTTACTGATAATGGTGGACTGTAGAATTGTGCATATTTACTGATAATGGTGGACTGTAGAATTGTGCATATTTACTGATAATGGTGGACTGTAGACGTTTGAGTAGACTTTTATGATGGAAATGTTCTGAATTGGGCAGTTTTGTCATTATTGGTGCATGGGTTTTGTTTCATTGTTTACTGGAAAAATGTTCAAAACAATAGGAAGGTGTATCAAAGAGCACATGTATGTTTCATATGCAAGGGGCCTATGATTTGAAAACAGCACAGAATTAATCTTTTATCTGCCACTAGTAAAATGTATTTTCTTTGAATGTGGGTTTCAATGCTGTCTCAATGAATGTGAGTTTCAAGGGCAGAGAAGTTTTAATGCTAAGTTTGTTTAGCAGATGTCTTAGTGTTTGTGCTGTAAAATGCAAGATAAAACTTTCAAATGAAGTCCAAATCATCATAGAAGTAAATAAGTATGCACATTAGTGTTTATGGTAAATGGAGTGAAATAGCCAAGTAATGGATCATTGGAATGGCTGCAAGGGGAGGCTCCATTCGACCATGATTTTGTAAGGTGGAAGGGCGGCAAACTTAGACAGCCCCAGCTGAACTATACCTCCCAACTGTCCAGATTTTCAAAGAATGAATAGATTTTTGCTTCTTATTTTTGGTTTGTTCCTCATAAAATTTGTGGTTTTCTGGAAAATAAATGAAGTCACTAAATAATGATACTCTGAGTTTCAGACTTCATAACCTTCAGAAAAATGTATGCTAAAGTAAGACCTGTTGTTCTACCAACTATCTCAGTTTATACAAGAGCAATTTTTAGTGATGTTTATATGTTCCCCCAATATATTTGGCCTTGTCCAGATTTATTGCATTAACAGGTTGAGAGGTACATGCAAATACATTGCTTTATAGAATTAAGCATAGCCAAACCTCTCAACTGTCCCTGATTTTGGTTCAAAATATGGCTCTTCCCTTAATAATCCCTCCGCAAAATAGCAATTTTTGGAAGAAAACATGGAGGGTTTACAATTAAGAAATAAAAGTAATCTATAACTGTAATTATTAGTTATTTCAGAAATGCATGTAGATTCTTTTATTTTGTCAGCTGCTCAAGTTAGCAGTACTAATATTAAAGTGTCCCTTCTTTGACAGGTTCCCAGCTGTATTGTCTGGCTATTTTATATTTTCACATCACATTTTTAGTCCATTTTTCATAAAATCATGTTTTTTGGCAAATTAGTGACAAATCATTAAAGACTGAAGTTAGAAAATAATGACAGACATTTGAGTTTCAGATTTCATACCATTCAGAAAATTCATACAAATGCAAGACCTATTCTATTATCTTTCTAAGTTTATAAGTGCAATATTTAAAAAATTGTCCTTATATTTGGGCCTTTGTCCCACTTCTTTGTATGGCTTTGTCCAGATTTCTTGCTCTGAGGTTGAGAGCTATGACAAATGTGTC
Organism: Protopterus annectens; assembly: GCF_019279795.1. NCBI lineage: Eukaryota > Metazoa > Chordata > Ceratodontiformes > Protopteridae > Protopterus > Protopterus annectens. The sequence continues at coordinate 597,454,329 of NC_056737.1, forward strand.
AGGGTCATCACAGTCAGCCAGAGACATTTCAAATTGTGACATACTTGTTGCACCCCACTCCCCCATGTAGTGATTCTGGATGTGTCGAAGCAAGGCAAGGAGTAGCTATGCAGTGTAAATGTGCAGAGTACCCCCCCCCCCATCCAAGGTAGACACAAGTACTAGAGTGGCTTTTCATCTGTCCTTGATTTTTGCAGAATGGTCTGGTTTCTGTCATATTTTTTGTACTGCTGATTTATGCTTATTACTCAAAGTGCCTGTTGCTCTGTGTTTAAGTAGCAATACTTTTAATGACCATCAGGTAAGCTTGGCTGAGATTGTAAGATGCAAGTAAGCTTTAATAAGCATATTGTTAAAGAATTGCCAACATTGAAAGCCTTTCTGTTGTTGCCATGTAGAGAATACTTAACTAGATAATGTACAAGCCTTGGGTGTTGAAATACATATGACAGTATTTGTAATAAAGGACAGGATTACATTATTTTAAGAAGCTCATTACACTTGGAGACTTCCAGTCATCTCTGCAGGCTTTACCCGTAAACTAAACAGAATGCCAATCGTGTGGTCCATAACCTGTACAGTAATCCTTTTAAGCAATGTATCTTGAGCTTATTTCTTGTTTGCTTTTCATTTTTTACTTTGATCAAGTTTTCCCCATGAAACAAGTAGATAGTTTTCAGGCAGCAGGTCTTTTTTTGGATAAGGAACATTTTTACAAGTAGGGCATCAGAGATTACTACTTTCAGCATGGCACTTTAAAGATGAATATAAATTATAATTAGAAGTGCAGTGCAAGAAGTGGTTTGAGTTGAGTGCTGCTTGTTTTTCTTATACTTGATCTTGACTGGCATTCCATTAATGTATTTAAAAAAGTAATTTATTTTTTTCATGCCTCACAACCTTTTTGTTTCCATCTAGATATTAAGTAAGCTGTCATGCAGCCAATGCATTGAAATATTTTTTATTCTTCTACACTTCATTTTGTCTTGATTGGACTCTCATAATGACGGTTTAGCACCCACGACAGTGTATTTAGTTAGTTTTTGTGGTTTTGAGCATAGCTCCTCCCCTTTCTAGTTGGCCACACACCTTCCCATTGACCCCACCCATTCAGCTGTCTCCTGCAGCCCCCCTTTGATTTGAAGTCACCAGCCGCCACTGCTGGGGATGCACAAGCCAATGCATTTCTTCATGCTGGTCCCAAGCCCGGACAAATGGGGAGGGTTACATCAGAAAGGGCATCTGGTGTAAAACTTTTGCCAAATGACATATGCGGACAACAACAGATTTCCATACCAGATTGGTGGAGGCCTGGGTTAACAATGACCACCACCAGTACTGTTAGCCAACAGGGTGTTGGTGGAAATTGGGCTACTGTTGGCTGAAGGAGAAGAGAGGGAAGACATGCCCAAAGGCAGGAAGAGAGGAGGAAGGTTACGAGTGTGGTAGTGAGGGTAGGAACTTTGAATGTCAGCAGTATGACTGGTATAGGGAGAGCTAGCTGATATGATGGAGTGAAGGAAGGTTAATATATTGTGCATGCAAGAAACCAGATGGAAGGGGAGTATGGCC